>NW_027476226.1:300000-439472 GCF_051020955.1 Megalopta genalis | reverse complement strand
TTTGTTTCGCATGGATTTGAAGCTAAGCCATCTACTTCGCATGGATTTAAAGCTAAATCATTTGATTCGCATGGATTTGAAGCTAAACCCTCTACATCGCATTGATTTGCAGCTAAATCATGTGTTTCGCATGGATTTGAAGCTAACTCGGTCGTTTCGCCTGCATTTGAAGCTATATCAGTTATATCGCAAGTATCTGATGCTAAATCATTTGTTTCGCATGGATTTGAAGCTAAGCCATCTACTTCGCATGGATTTAAAGCTAAATCATTTGATTCGCATGGATTTGAAGCTAAACCCTCTACATCGCATTGATTTGCAGCTAAATCGTGTTTCGCATGTATTTGAAGCTAACTCGGTCGTTTCGCCTGCATTTGATGCTATATCACTTATATCGCAATTATCTGATGCTAAATCATTTGTTTCGCATGGATTTGAAGCTAAACCTTCTACATCGCATTGATTTGCAGCTAAATCATGTGTTTCGCATGGATTTGAAGCTAACTCGGTCGTATCGCCTGCATTTGATGCTATATCACTTATATCGCAAGTATCTGAAGCTAAATTATTTGTTTCGTATAGATTTGAAGTTTAACCTTCTACATCGCATTGATTTGAAGCTAAATCATGTGTTTCGCATGGATTTGAAGCTAACACGGTCGTATCGCCTGCATTTGATGCTATATCACTTATATCGCAAGTATCTGAAGCTAAATCATTTGTTACGTATAGATTTGAAGTTTAACCTTCTACATCGCATTGATTTGAAGCTAAATCATGTGTTTCGCATGGATTTGAAGCTAACTCGTTAGTTTCGCCTGCATTTGAAGCAATATCAATGTATCGCAAGTATCTGAACCTAAATCATTTGTTTCGCATGGATTTGCAGCTAAGCCTTCTACTTCGTATCGATTTGAAGTTAAATGATATGTATCGCATGGATTTTGAAGCTTCCCCGTTTGATTCGTCTGCATTTCCAGCTATATCACTTATATCCCAAGTGTTTGTAGATAAATCATTTGTTTCGCATGGATTTGAAGATAAAACCTTCTACATCGCATTGATTTGAAGCTAAATCATGTGTTGCGCGTGGATTTGAATCTATACCTTCTACATCGCATTGATTTGAAGCTAAATCATGTGTTTCGTTTGGATTTGAAGATATACCTTCTATATCGCTTTGATTTGAAGCTAAATCATGTGTTTTGCATGGAATTGATGCTAACTCGTTTGTTTCCCCTGCATTTGAAGCTATTTCGGTTATATCGCAAGTATCTGATGCTAAATCATTTATTTCGCAAGGATTTGAAGCTAAGCCTTCTACTTCGTATCGATTTGAAGTTAAATGATATCTATCGCATGGATTTTGAAACTTCCCCGTTTGATTCGTCTGCATTTCCTGCTATAACACTTATATCCCAAGTGTTTGAAGCTAAATCATTTGTTTCGCATGGATTTGAAGCTAAACCTTCTACATCGCATTGATTTGAAGCTAAATCATGTGTTTCGCTTGGATTTGAAGCTATACCTTCTACATCGCATTGATTTGCAGCTAAATCATGTGTTTCGCATGGATTTGAAGCTAACTCGTTCGTTTCGCCTGCATTTGATGCTATATCACTTATATCGCAAGTGTTTGAAGCTAAATCATTTGTTTCGCATGGATTTGAAGCTAAACCTTCTACATCGCATTGATTTGAAACTAAATCATGTGTTTCGCTTGGATTTGAAGCTATACCTTCTACATCGCATTGATTTGCAGCTAAATCATGTGTTTCGCATGGATTTGAAGCTAACTCGGTCGTTTCGCCTGCATTTGATGCTATATCACTTATATCGCAAGTATCTGAAGCTAAATCATTTGTTTCGTATAGATTTGAAGTTAAACCTTCTACATCGCATTGATTTGAAGCTAAATCATGTGTTTCGTTTGGATTTGAAGCTAAACCTTCTACATCGCATTGATTTGCAGCTAAATCATGTGTTTCGCATGGAATTGATGCTAACTCGTTTGCTTCCCCT
The DNA here is from genome assembly GCF_051020955.1 of Megalopta genalis. Classification (NCBI taxonomy): domain Eukaryota; kingdom Metazoa; phylum Arthropoda; class Insecta; order Hymenoptera; family Halictidae; genus Megalopta; species Megalopta genalis. The sequence goes on along the minus strand of NW_027476226.1, from coordinate 437,450 downwards.
GCATTTGAAGCTATTTCAGTTATATCGCAAGTGTCTGATGCTAAATCATTTGTTTCGCATGGATTTGAAGCTAAGCCTTCTACTTCGTATCGATTTGAAGTTAAATGATATGTATCGCATGGATTTTGAAGCTTCCCCGTTTGATTCGTCTGCATTTCCTGCTATATCACTTATATCCCAAGTGTTTGTAGGTAAATCATTTGTTTCGCATGGATTTGAGGCTAAACCTTCTACATCGTATTGATTTGAAGCTAAATCATGTGTTGCGCTTGGATTTGAATCTATAACTTCTACATCGCATTGATTTGAAGCTAAATCATGTGTTTCGTTTGGATTTGAAGATATACCTTCTACATCGCTTTGATTTGAAGCTAAATCATGTGTTTTGCATGGAATTGATGCTAACTCGTTTGTTTCCCCTGCATTTGAAGCTATTTCGGTTATATCGCAAGTATCTGATGCTAAATCATTTGTCTCGCATGGATTTAAAGATAAACCTTCTACATCGCATTGATTTGAAGCTAAATCATGTGTTTCGCTTGGATTTGAAGCTATACCTTCTACATCGCATTGATTTGCAGCTAAATCATGTGTTTCGCATGGATTTGAAGCTAACTCGGACGTTTCGCCTGCATTTGATGCTATATCACTTATATCGCAAGTATCTGAAGCTAAATCATTTGTTTCGTATAGATTTGAAGTTTAACCTTCTACATCGCATTGATTTGAAGCTAAATCATGTATTTTGCATGGATTTGAAGCTAACTCGTTAGTTTCCTCTGCATTTGAAGCTATATCAGTTATAACGCCAGTATCTGATGCTAAATCATTTGTTTCGCATGGATTTGAAGCTAAACCTTCTACATCGCATTGATTTGCAGCTAAATCATGCGTTTGGCATGGATTTGAAGCTAAACCTTCTAAATCGCATTGATTTGAAGCTAAGTCATGTGATTCGCTTGGCTTTGAAGCTAACTCGTTTGTTTCGTCTGCATTTGAAGCTATATCAATGTATCGGGGAAGTATCTGAACCTAAATCATTTGTTTCGCATGGATTTGAAGCTAAGCCTTCTACTTCGTATCGATTTGAAGTAAAATGATATGTATCGCATGGATTTTGGAGCTTTCCCGTTTGATTCGTCTGCATTTCCGGCTATATCACTTATATCGCAAGTGTTTGTAGGTAAATCATTTCTTTCGCATGGATTTGAAGCTAACTCGTTTGTTTCCCCTGCATTTGAAGCTATATCAGTTATATCGCCAGTATCTGATGTTAAATCATTTGTTTCGCATGGATTTGAAGCTAAACCTTCTACATCGCATTGATTTGAAGCTAAATCAGGTGTTTCGCTTGGATTTGAAACTATACCTTCTACATCGCATTGATTTGAAGCTAAATCATGTGTTTCGTTTGGATTTGAAGCTAAACCTTCTACATCGCATTTATTTGAAGCTAAATCATGTATTTTGCATGGATTTGAAGCTAACTCGTTAGTTTCGACTGCATTTGAAGCAATATCAATGTATCGCAAGTATCTCAAACTAAATCATTTGTTTCGCATGGATTTGAAGCTAAGCCTTCTACTTCGCATGGATTTAAAGCGAAATGATGTGTATCGCATGGATTTTGAAGCTAACTCGTTTGATTTGTCTGCATTTGAAGCTATATCAGTTATATCGCAAGTATCTCATGCTAAATCATTTGTTTCGCACGGATTTGAAGCTAAACCTTCTACATCGCATTGATTTGCAGCTAAATTATGTGTTTCGCATGGATTTGAAGCTAACTCGTTCGTTTCGCCTGCATTTGTTGCTATATCACTTATATCGCAAGTGTTTGAAGCTAAATCATGTGTTTCGCATGGATTTGAAGCTAAACCATCTACATCGCATTGATTTGCAGATAAATCATGTATTTCGCATGGATTTGATGCTAACTCGTTTGTTTCCCCTGCATTTGAAGCTATATCAGTTATATCGCCAGTATCTGATGTTAAATCATTTGTTTCGCATGGATTTGAAGCTAAACCTTCTACATCGCATTGATTTGAAGCTAAATCATGTGTTTCGCTTGGATTTGAAACTATACCTTCTATATCGCTTTGATTTGAAGCTAAGTCATGTGTTTTGCATGGATTTGATGCTCATTCGTCTGTTTCCCCTGCATTTGAAGCTATTTCAGTTATATCGCAAGTATCTGAGGCCAAATCATGTGTTTCGCTTGGATTTGAAGCTAAACCTTTTACATCGCATTGATTTGCAGCTAAATCATATGTTTTGCATGGTTTTGATGCTAACTCGTTTGTTTCCACTGCATTTGAAGCTATATCAGTTATATCGCAAGTATCTGATGCTAAATCATTTGTTTCGCATGGATTTGAAGCTAAGCCATCTACTTCGCATGGATTTAAAGCTAAATCATTTGATTCGCATGGATTTGAAGCTAAACCCTCTACATCGCATTGATTTGCAGCTAAATCATGTGTTTCGCATGGATTTGAAGCTAACTCGGTCGTTTCGCCTGCATTTGAAGCTATATCAGTTATATCGCAAGTATCTGATGCTAAATCATTTGTTTCGCATGGATTTGAAGCTAAGCCATCTACTTCGCATGGATTTAAAGCTAAATCATTTGACTCGCATGGATTTGAAGCTAAACCCTCTACATCGCATTGATTTGCAGCTAAATCGTGTTTCGCATGTATTTGAAGCTAACTCGGTCGTTTCGCCTGCATTTGATGCTATATCACTTATATCGCAATTATCTGATGCTAAATCATTTGTTTCGCATGGATTTGAAGCTAAACCTTCTACATCGCATTGATTTGCAGCTAAATCATGTGTTTCGCATGGATTTGAAGCTAACTCGGTCGTATCGCCTGCATTTGATGCTATATCACTTATATCGCAAGTATCTGAAGCTAAATCATTTGTTACGTATAGATTTGAAGTTTAACCTTCTACATCGCATTGATTTGAAGCTAAATCATGTGTTTCGCATGGATTTGAAGCTAACTCGTTAGTTTCGCCTGCATTTGAAGCAATATCAATGTATCGCAAGTATCTGAACCAAAATCATTTGTTTCGCATGGATTTGCAGCTAAGCCTTCTACTTCGTATCGATTTGAAGTTAAATGATATGTATCGCATGGATTTTGAAGCTTCCCCGTTTGATTCGTCTGCATTTCCAGCTATATCACTTATATCCCAAGTGTTTGTAGATAAATCATTTGTTTCGCATGGATTTGAAGATAAAACCTTCTACATCGCATTGATTTGAAGCTAAATCATGTGTTGCGCGTGGATTTGAATCTATACCTTCTACATCGCATTGATTTGAAGCTAAATCATGTGTTTCGCATGGTATTGATGCTAACTCGTTTGTTTCCCCTGCATTTGAAGCTATTTCAGTTTTATCGTAAGTATCTGATGCTAAATCATTTGTTTCGCATGGATTTGAAGCTAAGCCTTCTACTTCGTGTCGATTTTAAGTTAATTGATATGTATCGCATGGATTTTGAAGCTTCCCCGTTTGATTCGTCTGCATTTCCTGCTATATCACTTATATCCCAAGTGTTTGTAGGTAAATCATTTGTTTCGCATGGATTTGAGGCTAAACCTTCTACATCGTATTGATTTGAAGCTAAATCATGTGTTGCGCTTGGATTTGAATCTATAACTTCTACATCGCATTGATTTGAAGCTTAATCATGTGTTTCGCTTGGATTTGAAGCTATACCTTCTATATCGCATTTATTTGAAGCTAAATCATGTATTTTGCATGGATTTGAAGCTAACTCGTTAGTTTCGCCTGCATTTGAAGCAATATCAATGTATCGCAAGTATCTGAAGCTAAATCATTTGTTTCCCATGGATTTGAAGCTAAACCATTTACATCGCATTGATTTGCAGCTAAATCATGTATTTCGCATGGATTTGATGCTAACTCGTTTGTTTCCCCTGCATTTGAAGCTATATCAGTTATATCGCCAGTATCTGATGTTAAATCATTTGTTTCGCATGGATTAGAAGCTAAACCTTCTACATCGCATTGATTTGAAGCTAAATCATGTGTTTCGCTTGGATTTGAAACTATACCTTCTACATCGCTTTGATTTGAAGCTAAGTCATGTGGTTTGCATGGATTTGATGCTCATTCGTTTGTTTCCCCTGCATTTGAAGCTATTTCAGTTATATCGCAAGTATCTGAGGCCAAATCATGTGTTTCGCTTGGATTTGAAGCTAAACCTTTTACATCGCATTGATTTGCAGCTAAATCATATGTTTTGCATGGTTTTGATGCTAACTCGTTTGTTTGCACTGCATTTGAAGCTATATCAGTTATATCGCAAGTGTTTGAAGCTATATCATTTGTTTCGCATGGATTTGAAGCTAAACCTTCTACATCGCATTGATTTGAAGCTAAATCATGTGTTTCGCTTGGATTTGAAGCTATACCTTCTACATCGCATTGATTTGAAGCTAAATCATGTGTTTCGCATGGATTTGAAGCTAACTCGGTTGTTTCGCCTGCATTTGATGCTATAACACTTATATCGCAAGTATCTGAAGCTAAATCATTTGTTTCGCATGGATTTGAAGATAAACCTTCTACATCGCATTGATTTGAAGCTAAATCCTGTATTGCGCTTGGATTTGAAACTATACCTTCTACATCGCATTGATTTGAAGCTAAATCATGTGTTTCGTTTGGATTTGGAGATAAACCTTCTACATCGCTTTGATTTGAAGCTAAATCATGTGTTTTGCATGGAATTGATGCTAACTCGTTTGTTTCCCCTGCATTTGAAGCTATTTCTGTTATGTCGCTAGTATCTGATACTAAAACATTTGTTTCGCATGGATTTGAAGCTAAACCTTCTACATCGCATTGATTTGCAGCTAAATCATTTGTTTCGCATGGATTTGAAGCTAAACCTTCTACATCGCATTGATTTGAAGCTAAATCATGTGTTTCGCTTGGATTTGAAGCTAAACCGTCTACGTCGCATTGATTTGAAACTAAATCATGTTTTTTGCATGGAATTGATGCTAACTCGTTTGTTTCTCCTGCATTTGAAGCTATATCACTTATATCGCAAGTATCTGAAGCTGAATGATTTGTTTCGCATGGATTTGAAGATAAGCCTTCTACTTCGCATTGATTTAAAGCTAAATCATGTGTTTTGCATGGATTTGAAGCTAAATCATGTGTTTCGCATGGATTTGAAGCTAAACCTTCTACATCGCATTGATTTGAAGCTGTTTCATTTATGTCGCAAGTATTTGAAAGTAAATCATTTGCTTCGCATGGATTTGAAGCTAAACCTTCTACATCGCATTGATTTGAAGCTAAATCATTTGTTTCGCATGGATTTGAAGCTAAACCTTCTACATCGCATTGATTTGCAGATAAATCATGTGTTTCGCATGGATTTGCAGCTAACTCGTTCGTTTCCCTTGCATGTGATGCTATATCACTTATATCGCAAGTATCTGAAGCTAAATCATTTGTTTCGCACGGATGCGAAGCTAAACCTTCTACATCGCATTGATTTGCTGTTAAATCATGTGTTTTGCATGGATTTGAAGCTAAACCTACTACTTCGCATTGATTTGAAGCACAATCATGTGTTTTGCATGGATTTGAAGTTAATTCGTTCGTTTCGCATGCAGTTGAAGCTACACCATTCATATCGCTAGTATTTGAAGCTAAATCATTTGTGTCGAATGGATTTGATGCTAACTCGTTTGTTTCGTCTGCATTTGAAGCTATATCACTTAAATCCCATGTGTTTGACGCTAAATCATTTGTTTCGCATGGATTTGAAACTAAACCTTCTACATCGCATTGATTTGCAGCTAAGTCATGCTTTTCGCACGGATTTGAAGCTAACTCGTTTGTTTCGTCTGCATTTGAAGCTATATCACTTATATCCCAAGTGTTTGAAGCTAAATCATTTGTTTCGCATGGATTTGAAGCTAAACCTTCTACATCGCATGGATTTGAAGCTTAATCATGTGTTTTGCATGGATTTGAAGCTAACTCGTTTGTTTCACCTGCATTTGAAGCTATATCACTTATATCGCAAGTATCTGAACCTAAATCCTTTGTTTCGCAAGGATTTGAAGCTAACTCGCTGTTCCGTCTGCATTTGTAGCTATATCACTCATATCCCAAGTGTTTGATGCTAAATCAATTGTTTCGCAAGGATTTGAAGCTGAACCTTCTACATCGGATTGATTTGAAGCTAAATCATGTGTTACGCTTGGATTTGAAGCTAAACCTTCTACATCGCATTGATTTGAAGCTAAATCATGTGTTTCGATTGTATATGAAGCTAAATCTTTTGTTTCGTCTGCATTTGAAGCTATATCACCTATATCCCAATTGTTTGAAGCTCAATCAATTGTTTCGCATGGATTTGAAGCTAAACCTTCTGCATAGCATTGATTCGAAGCTTAATCATGTGTTTTGCATGGATTTGAAGCTAACTCGTTTGTTTCCCCTGCATTTGATGCTATATCACTTATATCGCAAGTATCTGAAGCTAAATCATTTGTGTCGCATGGATTTGAAGCTAAACCTCCTACATAGCATTGATTTGAAGCTTAATCAAGAGTTTTGCATGGATTTGAAGCTAACTCGTATGTTTTCCCTGCATTTGAAGCTATATCACGTATATCGCAAGTATCTGATGCTAAATCATTCGTGTCGCATGGATTTGAAGCTAATCCTTCTACATAGCTTTGATTCGAAGCTTAAGCATGTGTTTTGCATGGATTTGAAGCTTCCTCGTTTGTTTCACTAGCAGTTGAGGCTATATCACTTATATCGCAAGTATCTGAAGCTAAATCATTTGTTTCGCATGGATTTGAAGCTAAACCTTCCACATCGCATTGATTTGAAGCTAATTCATGTGTTTTGCATGGATTTGATGCTAACTCGTTTGTTTCCCCTGCATTTGAAGCTATGTCAGTTATATCGCAAATATCTGATGCTAAATCATATGTTTCGCATGGATTTAAAGCTATACCTTCTACATCGCATTGATTTGAAGCTAAATCATGTGTTTTGCATGGATTTTATGCTAACTCGTTGTTTTCCCCTGCATTTGAAGCTATATCAGTTATATCGCAAGTATCAGATGCTAAATCATTTGTTTGGCATGGATTTGAAGCTAAACCATCTACATCTCATTGATTTGCATCTAAATCATGTGTTTCGCATGGATTTGAAACTAACTCGTTCGTTTCGCCTGCATTTGGTGCTATATCACTTATATCGCAAGTATCTGAAGCTAAATCATTTGTTTCGTATAGATTTTGAAGTTTAACCTTCTACATCGCATTGATTTGCATCTAAATCATGTGTTTCGCATGGATTTGAAGCTAAACCTTCTACATCGCATTGATTTGAAGCTAAATCATGTGTTTTGCATGGATTTGATGCTAACTCGTTTGTTCCCCCTGCTTTTGAAATTATATCAGTTATATCGCAAGTATCTGATGCTAAATCATTTGTTTCGCATGGATTTGAAGCTAAGCCATCTACTTCGCAAGGATTTAAAGCTAAATCATTTGTTTCGCATGGATTTGAAGCTAAACCCTCTACATCGCATTTATTTGCAGCTAAATCATGTGTTTCGCATGGATTTGAAGCTAACTCGGTCGTTTCGCCTGCATTTGATGCTATATCACTTATATCGCAAGTATCTGAAGCTAAATCATTTGTTTCGTATAGATTTGAAGTTTAACCTTCTACATCGCATTGATTTGAAGCTAAATAATGTGTTGCGCTTGGATTTGAATCTATACCTTCTACATCGCATTGATTTGAAGCTAAATCATGTGTTTCGTTTGGATTTGAAGCTAAACCTTCTACATCGCATTGATTTGCAGCTAAATCATGTGTTTCGCATGGAATTGATGCTAACTCGTTTGCTTCCCCTGCATTTGAATCTATTTCAGTTATATCGCAAGTGTCTGATGCTAAATCATTTGTTTCGCATGGATTTGAAGCTAAGCCATCTACTTCGTATCGATTTGAAGTTAAATGATGTGTATCGCATGGATTTTGAAGCTTCCCCGTTTGATTCGTCTGCATTTCCTGCTATATCACTTATATCCCAAGTGTTTGTAGGTAAATCATTTGTTTCGCATGGATTTGAGGCTAAACCTTCTACATCGTATTGATTTGAAGCTAAATCATGTGTTGCGCTTGGATTTGAATCTATAACTTCTACATCGCATTGATTTGAAGCTAAATCATGTGTTTCGTTTGGATTTGAAGATATACCTTCTACATCGCTTTGATTTGAAGCTAAATCATGTGTTTTGCATGGAATTGATGCTAACTCGTTTGTTTCCCCTGCATATGAAGCTATTTCGGTTATATCGCAAGTATCTGATGCTAAATCATTTGTCTCGCATGGATTTGAAGATAAACCTTCTACATCGCATTGATTTGAAGTTAAATGATATCTATCGCATGGATTTTGAAACTTCCCCGTTTGATTCGTATGCATTTCCTGCTATATCAGTTATATCGCCAGTATCTGATGCTAAATCATTTGTTTCGCATGGATTTGAAGCTAACTCGTTCGTTTCGCCTGCATTTGATGCTATATCACTTATATCGCAAGTGTTTGAAGCTAAATCATTTGTTTCGCATGGATTTGAAGCTAAACCTTCTACATCGCAATGATTTGAAACTAAATCATGTGTTTCGCTTGGATTTGAAGCTATACCTTCTACATCGCATTGATTTGCAGCTAAATCATGTGTTTCGCATGGATTTGAAGCTAACTCGGTCGTTTCGCCTGCATTTGATGCTATATCACTTATATCGCAAGTATCTGAAGCTAAATCATTTGTTTCGTATAGATTTGAAGTTAAACCTTCTACATCGCATTGATTTGAAGCTAAATCATGTGTTTCGTTTGGATTTGAAGCTAAACCTTCTACATCGCATTGATTTGCAGCAAAATCATGTGTTTCGCATGGAATTGATGCTAACTCGTTTGCTTCCCCTGCATTTGAAGCTATTTCAGTTATATCGCAAGTGTCTGATGCTAAATCATTTGTTTCGCATGGATTTTAAGCTAAGCCTTCTACTTCGTATCGATTTGAAGTTAAATGATATGTATCGCATGGATTTTGAAGCTTCCCCGTTTGTTTCGTCTGCATTTCCTGCTATATCACTTATATCCCAAGTGTTTGTAGGTGAATCATTTGTTTCGCATGGATTTGAGGCTAAACCTTCTACATCGTATTGATTTGAAGCTAAATCATGTGTTGCGCTTGGATTTGAATCTATAACTTCTACATCGCATTGATTTGAAGCTAAATCATGTGTTTCGTTTGGATTTGAAGATATACCTTCTACATCGCTTTGATTTGAAGCTAAATCATGTGTTTTGCATGGAATTGATGCTAACTCGTTTGTTTCCCCTGCATTTGAAGCTATTTCGGTTATATCGCAAGTATCTGATGCTAAATCATTTGTCTCGCATGGATTTAAAGATAAACCTTCTACATCGCATTGATTTGAAGCTAAATCATGTGTTTCGCTTGGATTTGAAGCTATACCTTCTACATCGCATTGATTTGCAGCTAAATCATGTGTTTCGCATGGATTTGAAGCTAACTCGGACGTTTCGCCTGCATTTGATGCTATATCACTTATATCGCAAGTATCTGAAGCTAAATCATTTGTTTCGTATAGATTTGAAGTTTAACCTTCTACATCGCATTGATTTGAAGCTAAATCATGTATTTTGCATGGATTTGAAGCTAACTCGTTAGTTTCCTCTGCATTTGAAGCTATATCAGTTATAACGCCAGTATCTGATGCTAAATCATTTGTTTCGCATGGATTTGAAGCTAAACCTTCTACATCGCATTGATTTGCAGCTAAATCATGCGTTTGGCATGGATTTGAAGCTAAACCTTCTAAATCGCATTGATTTGAAGCTAAGTCATGTGATTCGCTTGGCTTTGAAGCTAACTCGTTTGTTTCGTCTGCATTTGAAGCTATATCAATGTATCGGGGAAGTATCTGAACCTAAATCATTTGTTCCGCATGGATTTGAAGCTAAGCCTTCTACTTCGTATCGATTTGAAGTTAAATGATATGTATCGCATGGATTTTGGAGCTTTCCCGTTTGATTCGTCTGCATTTCCGGCTATATCACTTATATCGCAAGTGTTTGTAGGTAAATCATTTCTTTCGCATGGATTTGAAGCTATACCTTCTACATCGTATCGATTTGAAGCTAAATGATACCACGTTTGATTCGTCTGCATTTGCAGCTATATCACTTATATCACAAGTGCTTGAAGCTAAATCATTTGTTTCGCATGGATTTGAAGCTAAACCCTCTACATCGCATTGATTTGCAGCTAAATCATGTGTTTCGCATTGGTTTGAAGCTAACTCGGTCGTTCTGCCTGCATTTGATGCTATATCACTTATATCGCAAGTATCTGATGCTAAATCATTTGTTTCGCATGGATTTGAAGCTAAACCTTCTACATCGCATTGATTTGAAGCTAAATCATGTGTTTCGCTTGGATTTGAAGCTAAACCGTCTACGTCGCATTGATTTGAAACTAAATCATGTTTTTTGCATGGAATTGATGCTAACTCGTTTGTTTCTCCTGCATTTGAAGCTATATCACTTATATCGCAAGTATCTGAAGCTGAATGATTTGTTTCGCATGGATTTGAAGATAAGCCTTCTACATCGCATTGATTTAAAGCTAAATCATGTGTTTTGCATGGATTTGAAGCTAAATCATGTGTTTCGCATGGATTTGAAGCTAAACCTTCTACATCGCATTGATTTGAAGCTGTTTCATTTATGTCGCAAGTATTTGAAAGTAAATCATTTGCTTCGCATGGATTTGAAGCTAAACCTTCTACATCGCATTGATTTGAAGCTAAATCATTTGTTTCGCATGGATTTGAAGCTAAACCTTCTACATCGCATTGATTTGCAGATAAATCATGTGTTTCGCATGGATTTGCAGCTAACTCGTTCGTTTCCCTTGCATGTGATGCTATATCACTTATATCGCAAGTATCTGAAGCTAAATCATTTGTTTCGCACGGATGCGAAGCTAAACCTTCTACATCGCATTGATTTGCTGTTAAATCATGTGTTTTGCATGGATTTGAAGCTAAACCTACTACTTCGCATTGATTTGAAGCACAATCATGTGTTTTGCATGGATTTGAAGTTAATTCGTTCGTTTCGCATGCAGTTGAAGCTACACCATTCATATCGCTAGTATTTGAAGCTAAATCATTTGTGTCGAATGGATTTGATGCTAACTCGTTTGTTTCGTCTGCATTTGAAGCTATATCACTTAAATCCCATGTGTTTGACGCTAAATCATTTGTTTCGCATGGATTTGAAACTAAACCTTCTACATCGCATTGATTTGCAGCTAAGTCATGCTTTTCGCACGGATTTGAAGCTAACTCGTTTGTTTCGTCTGCATTTGAAGCTATATCACTTATATCCCAAGTGTTTGAAGCTAAATCATTTGTTTCGCATGGATTTGAAGCTAAACCTTCTACATCGCATGGATTTGAAGCTTAATCATGTGTTTTGCATGGATTTGAAGCTAACTCGTTTGTTTCACCTGCATTTGAAGCTATATCACTTATATCGCAAGTATCTGAACCTAAATCATTTGTGTCGCTTGGATTTGAAGCTAAACCTTCTACATCGCATTGATTTGAAGCTAAATCATGTGTTTCGATTGTATATGAAGCTAAATCGTTTGTTTCGTCTGCATTTGAAGCTATATCACCTATATCCCAATTGTTTGAAGCTCAATCAATTGTTTCGCATGGATTTGAAGCTAAACCTTCTGCATAGCATTGATTCGAAGCTTAATCATGTGTTTTGCATGGATTTGAAGCTAACTCGTTTGTTTCCCCTGCATTTGATGCTATATCACTTATATCGCAAGTATCTGAAGCTAAATCATTTGTGTCGCATGTGATTTGGGATTGAAGCTAAACCTCCTACATAGCATTGATTTGAAGCTTAATCAAGAGTTTTGCATGGATTTGAAGCTAACTCGTATGTTTTCCCTGCATTTGAAGCTATATCACGTATATCGCAAGTATCTGATGCTAAATCATTCGTGTCGCATGGATTTGAAGCTAATCCTTCTACATAGCTTTGATTCGAAGCTTAAGCATGTGTTTTGCATGGATTTGAAGCTTCCTCGTTTGTTTCACTAGCAGTTGAGGCTATATCACTTATATCGCAAGTATCTGAAGCTAAATCATTTGTTTCGCATGGATTTGAAGCTAAACCTTCCACATCGCATTGATTTGAAGCTAATTCATGTGTTTTGCATGGATTTGATGCTAACTCGTTTGTTTCCCCTGCATTGAAGCTATGTCAGTTATATCGCAAATATCTGATGCTAAATCATATGTTTCGCATGGATTTAAAGCTATACCTTCTACATCGCATTGATTTGAAGCTAAATCATGTGTTTTGCATGGATTTTATGCTAACTCGTTGTTTTCCCCTGCATTTGAAGCTATATCAGTTATATCGCAAGTATCTGATGCTAAATCATTTGTTTGGCATGGATTTGAAGCTAAACCATCTACATCTCATTGATTTGCATCTAAATCATGTGTTTCGCATGGATTTGAAACTAACTCGTTCGTTTCGCCTGCATTTGGTGCTATATCACTTATATCGCAAGTGTTTGAAGCTAAATCATTTGTTTCGCAGGGATTTGAAGCTAAACCTTCTATATCATATCGATTTGAAGCTAAATGATATGTATCGCATGGATTTTAAAGCTATCCCATTTGATTCGTCTGCATTTGCAGCTATATCACTTATATCCCAAGTGTTTGAAGCTAAATCATTTGTTTCGCATGGATTTGAAGCTAAACCTTCTACATCGCATTGATTTGGAGCTAAATCATGTGTTTCGCTTGGATTTGAAGCTATACCTTCTACATCGCATTGATTTGCAGCTAAATCATGTGTTTCGCATGGATTTGAAGCTAACTCGGACGTTTCGCCTGCATTTGATGCTATATCACTTATATCGCAAGTATCTGAAGCTAAATCATTTGTTTCGTATAGATTTTGAAGTTTAACCTTCTACATCGCATTGATTTGCATCTAAATCATGTGTTTCGCATGGATTTGAAGCTAAACCTTCTACATCGCATTGATTTGAAGCTAAATCATGTGTTTTGCATGGATTTGATGCTAACTCGTTTGTTCCCCCTGCTTTTGAAATTATATCAGTTATATCGCAAGTATCTGATGCTAAATCATTTGTTTCGCATGGATTTGAAGCTAAGCCATCTACTTCGCAAGGATTTAAAGCTAAATCATTTGTTTCGCATGGATTTGAAGCTAAACCCTCTACATCGCATTTATTTGCAGCTAAATCATGTGTTTCGCATGGATTTGAAGCTAACTCGGTCGTTTCGCCTGCATTTGATGCTATATCACTTATATCGCAAGTATCTGAAGCTAAATCATTTGTTTCGTATAGATTTGAAGTTTAACCTTCTACATCGCATTGATTTGAAGCTAAATAATGTGTTGCGCTTGGATTGAATCTATACCTTCTACATCGCATTGATTTGAAGCTAAATCATGTGTTTCGTTTGGATTTGAAGCTAAACCTTCTACATCGCATTGATTTGCAGCTAAATCATGTGTTTCGCATGGAATTGATGCTAACTCGTTTGCTTCCCCTGCATTTGAAGCTATTTCAGTTATATCGCAAGTGTCTGATGCTAAATCATTTGTTTCGCATGGATTTGAAGCTAAGCCATCTACTTCGTATCGATTTGAAGTTAAATGATGTGTATCGCATGGATTTTGAAGCTTCCCCGTTTGATTCGTCTGCATTTCCTGCTATATCACTTATATCCCAAGTGTTTGTAGGTAAATCATTTGTTTCGCATGGATTTGAGGCTAAACCTTCTACATCGTATTGATTTGAAGCTAAATCATGTGTTGCGCTTGGATTTGAATCTATAACTTCTACATCGCATTGATTTGAAGCTAAATCATGTGTTTCGTTTGGATTTGAAGATATACCTTCTACATCGCTTTGATTTGAAGCTAAATCATGTGTTTTGCATGGAATTGATGCTAACTCGTTTGTTTCCCCTGCATATGAAGCTATTTCGATTATATCGCAAGTATCTGATGCTAAATCATTTGTCTCGCATGGATTTGAAGCTAAACCTTCTACATCGTATCGATTTGAAGCTAAATGATACCCCGTTTGATTCGTCTGCATTTGCAGCTATATCACTTATATCACAAGTGCTTGAAGCTAAATCATTTGTTTCGCATGGATTTGAAGCTAAACCCTCTACATCGCATTTATTTGCAGCTAAATCATGTGTTTCGCATGGATTTGAAGCTAACTCGGTCGTTTCGCCTGCATTTGATGCTATATCACTTATATCGCAAGTATCTGAAGCTAAATCATTTGTTTCGTATAGATTTGAAGTTTAACCTTCTACATCGCATTGATTTGAAGCTAAATAATGTGTTGCGCTTGGATTTGAATCTATACCTTCTACATCGCATTGATTTGAAGCTAAATCATGTGTTTCGTTTGGATTTGAAGCTAAACCTTCTACATCGCATTGATTTGCAGCTAAATCATGTGTTTCGCATGGAATTGATGCTAACTCGTTTGCTTCCCTGCATTTGAAGCTATTTCAGTTATATCGCAAGTGTCTGATGCTAAATCATTTGTTTCGCATGGATTTGAAGCTAAGCCATCTACTTCGTATCGATTTGAAGTTAAATGATGTGTATCGCATGGATTTTGAAGCTTCCCCGTTTGATTCGTCTGCATTTCCTGCTATATCACTTATATCCCAAGTGTTTGTAGGTAAATCATTTGTTTCGCATGGATTTGAGGCTAAACCTTCTACATCGTATTGATTTGAAGCTAAATCATGTGTTGCGCTTGGATTTGAATCTATAACTTCTACATCGCATTGATTTGAAGCTAAATCATGTGTTTCGTTTGGATTTGAAGATATACCTTCTACATCGCTTTGATTTGAAGCTAAATCATGTGTTTTGCATGGAATTGATGCTAACTCGTTTGTTTCCCCTGCATATGAAGCTATTTCGGTTATATCGCAAGTATCTGATGCTAAATCATTTGTCTCGCATGGATTTGAAGCTAAACCTTCTACATCGTATCGATTTGAAGCTAAATGATACCCCGTTTGATTCGTCTGCATTTGCAGCTATATCACTTATATCACAAGTGCTTGAAGCTAAATCATTTGTTTCGCATGGATTTGAAGCTAAACCCTCTACATCGCATTGGTTTGCAGCTAAATCATGTGTTTCGCATGGATTTGAAGCTAACTCGGTCGTTCTGCTTGCATTTGATGCTATATCACTTATATCGCAAGTATCTGAAGCTAAATCATTTGTTTCGTATAGATTTGAAGTTTCACCTTCTACATCGCATTGATTTGAAGCTAATTCATGTGTTGCGCTTGGATTTGAATCTATACCTTCTACATCGCATTGATTTGAAGCTAAATCATGTGTTTCGTTTGGATTTGAAGCTAAACCTTCTACATCGCATTGATTTGCAGCTAAATCATGTGTTTCGCATGGAATTGATGCTAACTCGTTTGTTTCCCCTGCATTTGAAGCTATTTCAGTTATATCGCAAGTATCTGATGCTAAATCAATTGTTTCGCATGGATTTGAAGCTAAACCTTCTACATCGCATTGATTTGCAGCTAAATCATGTGTTTCGCATGGATTTGAAGCTAACTCGTTCGTTTCGCCTGCATTTGATGCTATATCACTTATATCGCAAGTGTTTGAAGCTAAATCATTTGTTTCGCATGGATTTGAAGCTAAACCTTCTACATCGCATTGATTTGAAACTAAATCATGTGTTTCGCTTGGATTTGAAGCTATACCTTCTACATCGCATTGATTTGCAGCTAAATCATGTGTTTCGCATGGATTTGATGCTAACTCGGTCGTTTCGCCTGCATTTGATGCTATATCACTTATATCGCAAGTATCTGAAGCTAAATCATTTGTTTCGTATAGATTTGAAGTTAACCTTCTACATCGCATTGATTTGAAGCTAAATCATGTGTTTCGTTTGGATTTGAAGCTAAACCTTCTACATCGCATTGATTTGCAGCTAAATCATGTGTTTCGCATGGAATTGATGTTAACTCGTTTGCTTCCCCTGCATTTGAAGCTATTTCAGTTATATCGCAAGTGTCTGATGCTAAATCATTTGTTTCGCATGGATTTGAAGCTAAGCCTTCTACTTCGTATAGATTTGAAGTTAAATGATATGTATCGCATGGATTTTGAAGCTTCCCCGTTTGATTCGTCTGCATTTCCTGCTATATCACTTATATCCCAAGTGTTTGTAGGTAAATCATTTGTCTCGCATGGATTTGAGGCTAAACCTTCTACATAGTTTTGATTTGAATCTAAATCATTTGTTTCGCATGGATTTGAAGCTAAACCTTCCACATCGCATTGATTTGAAGCTAAATCATGTGTTTCGCTTGGATTTGAAGCTATACCTTCTACATCGCATTGATTTGCAGCTAAATCATGTGTTTCGCATGGATTTGAAGCTAACTCGGTCGTTTCGCCTGCATTTGATGCTATATCACTTATATCGCAAGTATCTGAAGCTAAATCATTTGTTTCGTATAGATTTGAAGTTTAACCTTCTACATCGCATTGATTTGAAGCTAAATCATGTATTTTGCATGGATTTGAAGCTAACTCGTTAGTTTCGCCTGCATTTGTTGCTATATCACTTATATCGCAAGTGTTTGAAGCTAATTCATTTGTTTCGCATGGATTTGAAGCTAAACCATCTACATCGCATTGATTTGCACCTAAATCATGTATTTCGAATGGATTTGATGCTAACTCGTTTGTTTCCCCTGCATTTGAAGCTATATCAGTTATATCACCAGTATCTGATGCTAGATCATTTGTTTCGTATGGATTTGAAGTTTAACCTTCTACATCGCATTGATTTGAAGCTAAATCATGTGTTGCGCTTGGATTTGAAGCTAACTCGTTAGTTTCGCCTGCATTTGAAGCAATATCAATGTATCGCAAGTATCTGAAGCTAAATCATTTGTTTCCCATGGATTTGAAGCTAAACCATCTACAACGCATTGATTTGCAGCTAAATCATGTATTTCGCATGGATTTGATGCTAACTCGTTTGCTTCCCCTGCATTTGAAGCTATATCAGTTATATCGCCAGTATCTGATGTTAAATCATTTGTTTCGCATGGATTTGAAGCTAAACCTTCTACATCGCATTGATTTGCAGCTAAATCATGTGTTTTGCATGGATTTGATGCTAACTCGTTTGTTCCCCCTGCATTTGAAATTATATCAGTTATATCGCAAGTATCTGATGCTAAATCATTTGTTTCGCATGGATTTGAAGCTAAGCCTTCTACTTCGCATGGATTTAAAGCTAAATCATTTGTTTCGCATGGATTTGAAGCTGAACCCTCTACATCGCATTGATTTGCAGCTAAATCATGTGTTTCGCATGGATTTGAAGCTAACTCGGTCGTTTCGCCTGCAGTTGATGCTATATCACTTATATCGCAAGTATCTGAAGCTAAATCATATGTTTCCATGGATTTGAAGCTAAACCATCTACGTCGCATTGATTTGCAGCTAAATCATGTATTTCGCATGGATTTGATGCTAACTCGTTTGTTTCCCCTGCATTTGAAGCTATATCAGTTATATCGCCAGTATCTGATGCTAAATCATTTGTTTCGCATGGATTTGAAGCTAAACCTTCTACATCGCATTGATTTGAAGCTAAATCATGTATTTTGCATGGATTTGAATCTAACTCGTTAGTTTCGACTGCATTTGAAGCAATATCAATGTATCGCAAGTATCTCAACCTAAATCATTTGTTTTGCATGGATTTGAAGCTAAGCCTTCTACTTCGCATGGATTTAAAGCGAAATGATGTGTTTCGCATGGATTTTGAAGCTAACTCGTTTGATTTGTCTGCATTTGAAGCTATATCAGTTATATCGCCAGTATCTGATGCTAAATCATTTGTTTCGCATGGATTTGAAGCTAAACCTTCTACATCGCATTGATTTGCAGCTAAATCATGTGTTTCGCATGGATTTGAAGCTAACTCGGTCGTTTCGCCTGCATTTGATGCTATATCACTTATATCGCAATTATCTGATGCTAAATCATTTGTTTCGCATGGATTTGAAGCTAAACCTTCTACATCGCATTGATTTGCAGCTAAATCATGTGTTTCGCATGGATTTGAAGCTAACTCGGTCGTATCGCCTGCATTTGATGCTATATCACTTATATCGCAAGTATCTGAAGCTAAATCATTTGTTTCGTATAGATTTGAAGTTTAACCTTCTACATCGCATTGATTTGCTGTTAAATCATGTGTTTTGCATGGATTTGAAGCTAAACCTACTACTTCGCATTGATTTGAAGCACAATCATGTGTTTTGCATGGATTTGAAGTTAATTCGTTCGTTTCGCATGCAGTTGAAGCTACACCATTCATATCGCTAGTATTTGAAGCTAAATCATTTGTGTCGAATGGATTTGATGCTAACTCGTTTGTTTCGTCTGCATTTGAAGCTATATCACTTAAATCCCATGTGTTTGACGCTAAATCATTTGTTTCGCATGGATGTGAAGCTAAACCTTCTACATCGCATGGATTTGAAGCTTAATCATGTGTTTTGCATGGATTTGAAGCTAACTCGTTTGTTTCACCTGCATTTGAAGCTATATCACTTATATCGCAAGTATCTGAACCTAAATCATTTGTGTCGCTTGGATTTGAAGCTAAACCTTCTACATCGCATTGATTTGAAGCTAAATCATGTGTTTCGATTGTATATGAAGCTAAATCGTTTGTTTCGTCTGCATTTGAAGCTATATCACCTATATCCCAATTGTTTGAAGCTCAATCAATTGTTTCGCATGGATTTGAAGCTAAACCTTCTGCATAGCATTGATTCGAAGCTTAATCATGTGTTTTGCATGGATTTGAAGCTAACTCGTTTGTTTCCCCTGCATTTGATGCTATATCACTTATATCGCAAGTATCTGAAGCTAAATCATTTGTGTCGCATGGATTTGAAGCTAAGCCTCCTACATAGCATTGATTTGAAGCTTAATCAAGAGTTTTGCATGGATTTGAAGCTAACTCGTATGTTTTCCCTGCATTTGAAGCTATATCACGTATATCGCAAGTATCTGATGCTAAATCATTCGTGTCGCATGGATTTGAAGCTAATCCTTCTACATAGCTTTGATTCGAAGCTTAAGCATGTGTTTTGCATGGATTTGAAGCTTCCTCGTTTGTTTCACTAGCAGTTGAGGCTATATCACTTATATCGCAAGTATCTGAAGCTAAATCATTTGTTTCGCATGGATTTGAAGCTAAACCTTCCACATCGCATTGATTTGAAGCTAATTCATGTGTTTTGCATGGATTTGATGCTAACTCGTTTGTTTCCCCTGCATTTGAAGCTATGTCAGTTATATCGCAAATATCTGATGCTAAATCATATGTTTCGCATGGATTTAAAGCTATACCTTCTACATCGCATTGATTTGAAGCTAAATCATGTGTTTTGCATGGATTTTATGCTAACTCGTTGTTTTCCCCTGCATTTGAAGCTATATCAGTTATATCGCAAGTATCAGATGCTAAATCATTTGTTTGGCATGGATTTGAAGCTAAACCATCTACATCTCATTGATTTGCATCTAAATCATGTGTTTCGCATGGATTTGAAACTAACTCGTTCGTTTCGCCTGCATTTGGTGCTATATCACTTATATCGCAAGTGTTTGAAGCTAAATCATTTGTTTCGCAGGGATTTGAAGCTAAACCTTCTATATCATATCGATTTCAAGCTAAATGATATGTATCGCATGGATTTTAAAGCTATCCCATTTGATTCGTCTGCATTTGCAGCTATATCACTTATATCCCAAGTGTTTGAAGCTAAATCAATTGTTTCGCATGGATTTGAAGCTAAACCTTCTACATCGCATTGATTTGGAGCTAAATCATGTGTTTCGCTTGGATTTGAAGCTATACCTTCTACATCGCATTGATTTGCAGCTAAATCATGTGTTTCGCATGGATTTGAAGCTAACTCGGACGTTTCGCCTGCATTTGATGCTATATCACTTATATCGCAAGTATCTGAAGCTAAATCATTTGTTTCGTATAGATTTTGAAGTTTAACCTTCTACATCGCATTGATTTGCATCTAAATCATGTGTTTCGCATGGATTTGAAGCTAAACCTTCTACATCGCATTGATTTGAAGCTAAATCATGTGTTTTGCATGGATTTGATGCTAACTCGTTTGTTCCCCCTGCTTTTGAAATTATATCAGTTATATCGCAAGTATCTGATGCTAAATCATTTGTTTCGCATGGATTTGAAGCTAAGCCATCTACTTCGCAAGGATTTAAAGCTAAATCATTTGTTTCGCATGGATTTGAAGCTAAACCCTCTACATCGCATTGATTTGAAGCTAAATAATGTGTTGCGCTTGGATTTGAATCTATACCTTCTACATCGCATTGATTTGAAGCTAAATCATGTGTTTCGCATGGAATTGATGCTAACTCGTTTGCTTCCCCTGCATTTGAAGCTATTTCAGTTATATCGCAAGTGTCTGATGCTAAATCATTTGTTTCGCATGGATTTGAAGCTAAGCCATCTACTTCGTATCGATTTGAAGTTAAATGATGTGTATCGCATGGATTTTGAAGCTTCCCCGTTTGATTCGTCTGCATTTCCTGCTATATCACTTATATCCCAAGTGTTTGTAGGTAAATCATTTGTTTCGCATGGATTTGAGGCTAAACCTTCTACATCGTATTGATTTGAAGCTAAATCATGTGTTGCGCTTGGATTTGAATCTATAACTTCTACATCGCATTGATTTGAAGCTAAATCATGTGTTTCGTTTGGATTTGAAGATATACCTTCTACATCGCTTTGATTTGAAGCTAAATCATGTGTTTTGCATGGAATTGATGCTAACTCGTTTGTTTCCCCTGCATATGAAGCTATTTCGATTATATCGCAAGTATCTGATGCTAAATCATTTGTCTCGCATGGATTTGAAGCTAAACCTTCTACATCGTATCGATTTGAAGCTAAATGATACCCCGTTTGATTCGTCTGCATTTGCAGCTATATCACTTATATCACAAGTGCTTGAAGCTAAATCATTTGTTTCGCATGGATTTGAAGCTAAACCCTCTACATCGCATTGATTTGCAGATAAATCATGTGTTTCGCATGGATTTGAAGCTAACTCGGTCGTTCTGCTTGCATTTGATGCTATATCACTTATATCGCAAGTATCTGAAGCTAAATCATTTGTTTCGTATAGATTTGAAGTTTCACCTTCTACATCGCATTGATTTGAAGCTAAATCATGTGTTGCGCTTGGATTTGAATCTATACCTTCTACATCGCATTGATTTGAAGCTAAATCATGTGTTTCGTTTGGATTTGAAGCTAAACCTTCTACATCGCATTGATTTGCAGCTAAATCATGTGTTTCGCATGGAATTGATGCTAACTCGTTTGTTTCCCCTGCATTTGAAGCTATTTCAGTTATATCGCAAGTATCTGATGCTAAATCAATTGTTTCGCATGGATTTGAAGCTAAGCCATCTACTTCGCAAGGATTTAAAGCTAAATCATTTGTTTCGCATGGATTTGAAGCTAAACCCTCTACATCGCATTTATTTGCAGCTAAATCATGTGTTTCGCATGGATTTGAAGCTAACTCGGACGTTTCGCCTGCATTTGATGCTATATCACTTATATCGCAAGTATCTGAAGCTAAATCATTTGTTTCGTATAGATTTTGAAGTTTAACCTTCTACATCGCATTGATTTGCATCTAAATCATGTGTTTCGCATGGATTTGAAGCTAAACCTTCTACATCGCATTGATTTGAAGCTAAATCATGTGTTTTGCATGGATTTGATGCTAACTCGTTTGTTCCCCCTGCTTTTGAAATTATATCAGTTATATCGCAAGTATCTGATGCTAAATCATTTGTTTCGCATGGATTTGAAGCTAAGCCATCTACTTCGCAAGGATTTAAAGCTAAATCATTTGTTTCGCATGGATTTGAGGCTAAACCTTCTACATCGCATTGATTTGAAGCTAAATCATGTGTTGCGCTTGGATTTGAATCTATACCTTCTACATCGCATTGATTTGAAGCTAAATCATGTGTTTCGTTTGGATTTGAAGCTAAACCTTCTACATCGCATTGATTTGCATCTAAATCATGTGTTGCGCTTGGATTTGAAGCTAAACCTTCTACATCGCATTGATTGAAGCTAAATCATGTGTTTCGCATGGAATTGATGCTAACTCGTTTGCTTCCCCTGCATTTGAAGCTATTTCAGTTATATCGCAAGTGTCTGATGCTAAATCATTTGTTTCGCATGGATTTGAAGCTAAGCCATCTACTTCGTATCGATTTGAAGTTAAATGATGTGTATCGCATGGATTTTGAAGCTTCCCCGTTTGATTCGTCTGCATTTCCTGCTATATCACTTATATCCCAAGTGTTTGTAGGTAAATCATTTGTTTCGCATGGATTTGAGGCTAAACCTTCTACATCGTATTGATTTGAAGCTAAATCATGTGTTGCGCTTGGATTTGAATCTATAACTTCTACATCGCATTGATTTGAAGCTAAATCATGTGTTTCGTTTGGATTTGAAGATATACCTTCTACATCGCTTTGATTTGAAGCTAAATCATGTGTTTTGCATGGAATTGATGCTAACTCGTTTGTTTCCCCTGCATATGAAGCTATTTCGGTTATATCGCAAGTATCTGATGCTAAATCATTTGTCTCGCATGGATTTGAAGCTAACCTTCTACATCGCATTGATTTGCAGCTAAATCATGTGTTTTCGCATGGAATTGATGCTAACTCGTTTGTTTCCCCTGCATTTGAAGCTATTTCAGTTATATCGCAAGTATCTGATGCTAAATCAATTGTTTCGCATGGATTTGAAGCTAAACCTTCTACATCGCATTGATTTGCAGCTAAATCATGTGTTTCGCATGATTTGAAGCTAACTCGTTCGTTTCGCCTGCATTTGATGCTATATCACTTATATCGCAAGTATCTGAAGCTAAATCATTTGTTTCGTATAGATTTGAAGTTAAACCTTCTACATCGCATTGATTTGAAGCTAAATCATGTGTTTCGTTTGGATTTGAAGCTAAACCTTCTACATCGCATTGATTTGCAGCTAAATCATGTGTTTCGCATGGAATTGATGTTAACTCGTTTGCTTCCCCTGCATTTGAAGCTATTTCAGTTATATCGCAAGTGTCTGATGCTAAATCATTTGTTTCGCATGGATTTGAAGCTAAGCCTTCTACTTCGTATAGATTTGAAGTTAAATGATATGTATCGCATGGATTTTGAAGCTTCCCCGTTTGATTCGTCTGCATTTCCTGCTATATCACTTATATCCCAAGTGTTTGTAGGTTAATCATTTGTCTCGCATGGATTTGAGGCTAAACCTTCTACATAGTTTTGATTTGAATCTAAATCATTTGTTTCGCATGGATTTGAAGCTAAACCTTCCACATCGCATTGATTTGAAGCTAAATCATGTGTTTCGCTTGGATTTGAAGCTATACCTTCTACATCGCATTGATTTGCAGCTAAATCATGTGTTTCGCATGGATTTGAAGCTAACTCGGTCGTTTCGCCTGCATTTGATGCTATATCACTTATATCGCAAGTATCTGAAGCTAAATCATTTGTTTCGTATAGATTTGAAGTTTAACCTTCTACATCGCATTGATTTGAAGCTAAATCATGTATTTTGCATGGATTTGAAGCTAACTCGTTAGTTTCGCCTGCATTTGTTGCTATATCACTTATATCGCAAGTGTTTGAAGCTAATTCATTTGTTTCGCATGGATTTGAAGCTAAACCTTCTACATCGCATTGATTTGAAGCTAAATCATGTGTTTCGCTTGGATTTGATGCTAACTCGTTTGTTTCCCCTGCATTTGAAGCTATATCAGTTATATCGCCAGTATCTGATGCTAAATCATTTGTTTCGTATAGATTTGAAGTTTAACCTTCTATATCGCATTGATTTGCAGCTAAATCATGTGTTTCGCATGGATTTGAAGCTAACTCGGTCGTTTCGCCTGCATTTGATGCTATATCACTTATATCGCAAGTATCTGAAGCTAAATCATTTGTTTCGTATAGATTTGAAGTTTAACCTTCTACATCGCATTGATTTGAAGCTTAATCATGTGTTTTGCATGGATTTGAAGCTAACTCGTTTGTTTCACCTGCATTTGAAGCTATATCACTTATATCGCAAGTATCTGAACCTAAATCATTTGTGTCGCTTGGATTTGAAGCTAAACCTTCTACATCGCATTGATTTGAAGCTAAATCATGTGTTTCGATTGTATATGAAGCTAAATCGTTTGTTTCGTCTGCATTTGAAGCTATATCACCTATATCCCAATTGTTTGAAGCTCAATCAATTGTTTCGCATGGATTTGAAGCTAAACCTTCTGCATAGCATTGATTCGAAGCTTAATCATGTGTTTTGCATGGATTTGAAGCTAACTCGTTTGTTTCCCCTGCATTTGATGCTATATCACTTATATCGCAAGTATCTGAAGCTAAATCATTTGTGTCGCATGGATTTGAAGCTAAGCCTCCTACATAGCATTGATTTGAAGCTTAATCAAGAGTTTTGCATGGATTTGAAGCTAACTCGTATGTTTTCCCTGCATTTGAAGCTATATCACGTATATCGCAAGTATCTGATGCTAAATCATTCGTGTCGCATGGATTTGAAGCTAATCCTTCTACATAGCTTTGATTCGAAGCTTAAGCATGTGTTTTGCATGGATTTGAAGCTTCCTCGTTTGTTTCACTAGCAGTTGAGGCTATATCACTTATATCGCAAGTATCTGAAGCTAAATCATTTGTTTCGCATGGATTTGAAGCTAAACCTTCCACATCGCATTGATTTGAAGCTAATTCATGTGTTTTGCATGGATTTGATGCTAACTCGTTTGTTTCCCCTGCATTTGAAGCTATGTCAGTTATATCGCAAATATCTGATGCTAAATCATATGTTTCGCATGGATTTAAAGCTATACCTTCTACATCGCATTGATTTGAAGCTAAATCATGTGTTTTGCATGGATTTTATGCTAACTCGTTGTTTTCCCCTGCATTTGAAGCTATATCAGTTATATCGCAAGTATCAGATGCTAAATCATTTGTTTGGCATGGATTTGAAGCTAAACCATCTACATCTCATTGATTTGCATCTAAATCATGTGTTTCGCATGGATTTGAAACTAACTCGTTCGTTTCGCCTGCATTTGGTGCTATATCACTTATATCGCAAGTGTTTGAAGCTAAATCATTTGTTTCGCAGGGATTTGATGCTAAACCTTCTACATCATATCGATTTCAAGCTAAATGATATGTATCGCATGGATTTTAAAGCTATCCCATTTGATTCGTCTGCATTTGCAGCTATATCACTTATATCCCAAGTGTTTGAAGCTAAATCATTTGTTTCGCATGGATTTGAAGCTAAACCTTCTACATCGCATTGATTTGGAGCTAAATCATGTGTTTCGCTTGGATTTGAAGCTATACCTTCTACATCGCATTGATTTGCAGCTAAATCATGTGTTTCGCATGGATTTGAAGCTAACTCGGACGTTTCGCCTGCATTTGATGCTATATCACTTATATCGCAAGTATCTGAAGCTAAATCATTTGTTTCGTATAGATTTTGAAGTTTAACCTTCTACATCGCATTGATTTGCATCTAAATCATGTGTTTCGCATGGATTTGAAGCTAAACCTTCTACATCGCATTGATTTGAAGCTAAATCATGTGTTTTGCATGGATTTGATGCTAACTCGTTTGTTCCCCCTGCTTTTGAAATTATATCAGTTATATCGCAAGTATCTGATGCTAAATCATTTGTTTCGCATGGATTTGAAGCTAAGCCATCTACTTCGCAAGGATTTAAAGCTAAATCATTTGTTTCGCATGGATTTGAAGCTAAACCCTCTACATCGCATTGATTTGAAGCTAAATAATGTGTTGCGCTTGGATTTGAATCTATACCTTCTACATCGCATTGATTTGAAGCTAAATCATGTGTTTCGTTTGGATTTGAAGCTAAACCTTCTACATCGCATTGATTTGCAGCTAAATCATGTGTTTCGCATGGAATTGATGCTAACTCGTTTGCTTCCCCTGCATTTGAAGCTATTTCAGTTATATCGCAAGTGTCTGATGCTAAATCATTTGTTTCGCATGGATTTGAAGCTAAGCCATCTACTTCGTATCGATTTGAAGTTAAATGATGTGTATCGCATGGATTTTGAAGCTTCCCCGTTTGATTCGTCTGCATTTCCTGCTATATCACTTATATCCCAAGTGTTTGTAGGTAAATCATTTGTTTCGCATGGATTTGAGGCTAAACCTTCTACATCGTATTGATTTGAAGCTAAATCATGTGTTGCGCTTGGATTTGAATCTATAACTTCTACATCGCATTGATTTGAAGCTAAATCATGTGTTTCGTTTGGATTTGAAGATATACCTTCTACATCGCTTTGATTTGAAGCTAAATCATGTGTTTTGCATGGAATTGATGCTAACTCGTTTGTTTCCCCTGCATATGAAGCTATTTCGATTATATCGCAAGTATCTGATGCTAAATCATTTGTCTCGCATGGATTTGAAGCTAAACCTTCTACATCGTATCGATTTGAAGCTAAATGATACCCCGTTTGATTCGTCTGCATTTGCAGCTATATCACTTATATCACAAGTGCTTGAAGCTAAATCATTTGTTTCGCATGGATTTGAAGCTAAACCCTCTACATCGCATTGATTTGCAGCTAAATCATGTGTTTCGCATGGATTTGAAGCTAACTCGGTCGTTCTGCTTGCATTTGATGCTATATCACTTATATCGCAAGTATCTGAAGCTAAATCATTTGTTTCGTATAGATTTGAAGTTTCACCTTCTACATCGCATTGATTTGAAGCTAAATCATGTGTTGCGCTTGGATTTGAATCTATACCTTCTACATCGCATTGATTTGAAGCTAAATCATGTGTTTCGTTTGGATTTGAAGCTAAACCTTCTACATCGCATTGATTTGCAGCTAAATCATGTGTTTCGCATGGAATTGATGCTAACTCGTTTGTTTCCCCTGCATTTGAAGCTATTTCAGTTATATCGCAAGTATCTGATGCTAAATCAATTGTTTCGCATGGATTTGAAGCTAAGCCATCTACTTCGCAAGGATTTAAAGCTAAATCATTTGTTTCGCATGGATTTGAAGCTAAACCCTCTACATCGCATTTATTTGCAGCTAAATCATGTGTTTCGCATGGATTTGAAGCTAACTCGGACGTTTCGCCTGCATTTGATGCTATATCACTTATATCGCAAGTATCTGAAGCTAAATCATTTGTTTCGTATAGATTTTGAAGTTTAACCTTCTACATCGCATTGATTTGCATCTAAATCATGTGTTTCGCATGGATTTGAAGCTAAACCTTCTACATCGCATTGATTTGAAGCTAAATCATGTGTTTTGCATGGATTTGATGCTAACTCGTTTGTTCCCCCTGCTTTTGAAATTATATCAGTTATATCGCAAGTATCTGATGCTAAATCATTTGTTTCGCATGGATTTGAAGCTAAGCCATCTACTTCGCAAGGATTTAAAGCTAAATCATTTGTTTCGCATGGATTTGAGGCTAAACCTTCTACATCGCATTGATTTGAAGCTAAATCATGTGTTGCGCTTGGATTTGAATCTATACCTTCTACATCGCATTGATTTGAAGCTAAATCATGTGTTTCGTTTGGATTTGAAGCTAAACCTTCTACATCGCATTGATTTGCAGCTAAATCATGTGTTTCGCATGGAATTGATGCTAACTCGTTTGCTTCCCCTGCATTTGAAGCTATTTCAGTTATATCGCAAGTGTCTGATGCTAAATCATTTGTTTCGCATGGATTTGAAGCTAAGCCATCTACTTCGTATCGATTTGAAGTTAAATGATGTGTATCGCATGGATTTTGAAGCTTCCCCGTTTGATTCGTCTGCATTTCCTGCTATATCACTTATATCCCAAGTGTTTGTAGGTAAATCATTTGTTTCGCATGGATTTGAGGCTAAACCTTCTACATCGTATTGATTTGAAGCTAAATCATGTGTTGCGCTTGGATTTGAATCTATAACTTCTACATCGCATTGATTTGAAGCTAAATCATGTGTTTCGTTTGGATTTGAAGATATACCTTCTACATCGCTTTGATTTGAAGCTAAATCATGTGTTTTGCATGGAATTGATGCTAACTCGTTTGTTTCCCCTGCATATGAAGCTATTTCGGTTATATCGCAAGTATCTGATGCTAAATCATTTGTCTCGCATGGATTTGAAGCTAAACCTTCTACATCGCATTGATTTGCAGCTAAATCATGTGTTTCGCATGGAATTGATGCTAACTCGTTTGTTTCCCCTGCATTTGAAGCTATTTCAGTTATATCGCAAGTATCTGATGCTAAATCAATTGTTTCGCATGGATTTGAAGCTAAACCTTCTACATCGCATTGATTTGCAGCTAAATCATGTGTTTCGCATGGATTTGAAGCTAACTCGTTCGTTTCGCCTGCATTTGATGCTATATCACTTATATCGCAAGTATCTGAAGCTAAATCATTTGTTTCGTATAGATTTGAAGTTAAACCTTCTACATCGCATTGATTTGAAGCTAAATCATGTGTTTCGTTTGGATTTGAAGCTAAACCTTCTACATCGCATTGATTTGCAGCTAAATCATGTGTTTCGCATGGAATTGATGTTAACTCGTTTGCTTCCCCTGCATTTGAAGCTATTTCAGTTATATCGCAAGTGTCTGATGCTAAATCATTTGTTTCGCATGGATTTGAAGCTAAGCCTTCTACTTCGTATAGATTTGAAGTTAAATGATATGTATCGCATGGATTTTGAAGCTTCCCCGTTTGATTCGTCTGCATTTCCTGCTATATCACTTATATCCCAAGTGTTTGTAGGTTAATCATTTGTCTCGCATGGATTTGAGGCTAAACCTTCTACATAGTTTTGATTTGAATCTAAATCATTTGTTTCGCATGGATTTGAAGCTAAACCTTCCACATCGCATTGATTTGAAGCTAAATCATGTGTTTCGCTTGGATTTGAAGCTATACCTTCTACATCGCATTGATTTGCAGCTAAATCATGTGTTTCGCATGGATTTGAAGCTAACTCGGTCGTTTCGCCTGCATTTGATGCTATATCACTTATATCGCAAGTATCTGAAGCTAAATCATTTGTTTCGTATAGATTTGAAGTTTAACCTTCTACATCGCATTGATTTGAAGCTAAATCATGTATTTTGCATGGATTTGAAGCTAACTCGTTAGTTTCGCCTGCATTTGTTGCTATATCACTTATATCGCAAGTGTTTGAAGCTAATTCATTTGTTTCGCATGGATTTGAAGCTAAACCTTCTACATCGCATTGATTTGAAGCTAAATCATGTGTTTCGCTTGGATTTGATGCTAACTCGTTTGTTTCCCCTGCATTTGAAGCTATATCAGTTATATCGCCAGTATCTGATGCTAAATCATTTGTTTCGTATAGATTTGAAGTTTAACCTTCTATATCGCATTGATTTGCAGCTAAATCATGTGTTTCGCATGGATTTGAAGCTAACTCGGTCGTTTCGCCTGCATTTGATGCTATATCACTTATATCGCAAGTATCTGAAGCTAAATCATTTGTTTCGTATAGATTTGAAGTTTAACCTTCTACATCGCATTGATTTGAAGCTAAATCATGTATTTCGCATGGATTTGAAGCTAAGTCGTTAGTTTCGCCTGCATTTGACTCAATATCAATGTATGGCAAGTATCTGAAGCTAAATCATATGTTTCCCATGGATTTGAAGCTAAACCATCTACATCGCATTGATTTGCACCTAAATCATGTATTTCGAATGGATTTGATGCTAACTCGTTTGTTTCCCCTGCATTTGAAGCTATATCAGTTATATCACCAGTATCTGATGCTAGATCATTTGTTTCGTATGGATTTGAAGTTTAACCTTCTACATCGCATTGATTTGAAGCTAAATCATGTGTTGCGCTTGGATTTGAAGCTAACTCGTTAGTTTCGCCTGCATTTGAAGCAATATCAATGTATCGCAAGTATCTGAAGCTAAATCATTTGTTTCCCATGGATTTGAAGCTAAACCATCTACAACGCATTGATTTGCAGCTAAATCATGTATTTCGCATGGATTTGATGCTAACTCGTTTGCTTCCCCTGCATTTGAAGCTATATCAGTTATATCGCCAGTATCTGATGTTAAATCATTTGTTTCGCATGGATTTGAAGCTAAACCTTCTACATCGCATTGATTTGCAGCTAAATCATGTGTTTTGCATGGATTTGATGCTAACTCGTTTGTTCCCCCTGCATTTGAAATTATATCAGTTATATCGCAAGTATCTGATGCTAAATCATTTGTTTCGCATGGATTTGAAGCTAAGCCTTCTACTTCGCATGGATTTAAAGCTAAATCATTTGTTTCGCATGGATTTGAAGCTGAACCCTCTACATCGCATTGATTTGCAGCTAAATCATGTGTTTCGCATGGATTTGAAGCTAACTCGGTCGTTTCGCCTGCAGTTGATGCTATATCACTTATATCGCAAGTATCTGAAGCTAAATCATATGTTTCCCATGGATTTGAAGCTAAACCATCTACATCGCATTGATTTGCAGCTAAATCATGTATTTCGCATGGATTTGATGCTAACTCGTTTGTTTCCCCTGCATTTGAAGCTATATCAGTTATATCGCCAGTATCTGATGCTAAATCATTTGTTTCGCATGGATTTGAAGCTAAACCTTCTACATCGCATTGATTTGAAGCTAAATCATGTATTTTGCATGGATTTGAATCTAACTCGTTAGTTTCGACTGCATTTGAAGCAATATCAATGTATCGCAAGTATCTCAACCTAAATCATTTGTTTTGCATGGATTTGAAGCTAAGCCTTCTACTTCGCATGGATTTAAAGCGAAATGATGTGTTTCGCATGGATTTTGAAGCTAACTCGTTTGATTTGTCTGCATTTGAAGCTATATCAGTTATATCGCCAGTATCTGATGCTAAATCATTTGTTTCGCATGGATTTGAAGCTAAACCTTCTACATCGCATTGATTTGCAGCTAAATCATGTGTTTCGCATGGATTTGAAGCTAACTCGGTCGTTTCGCCTGCATTTGATGCTATATCACTTATATCGCAATTATCTGATGCTAAATCATTTGTTTCGCATGGATTTGAAGCTAAACCTTCTACATCGCATTGATTTGCAGCTAAATCATGTGTTTCGCATGGATTTGAAGCTAACTCGGTCGTATCGCCTGCATTTGATGCTATATCACTTATATCGCAAGTATCTGAAGCTAAATCATTTGTTTCGTATAGATTTGAAGTTTAACCTTCTACATCGCATTGATTTGAAGCTAAATCATGTGTTGCGCTTGGATTTGAAGCTAACTCGTTAGTTTCGCCTGCATTTGAAGCAATATCAATGTATCGCAAGTATCTGAAGCTAAATCATTTGTTTCCCATGGATTTGAAGCTAAACCATCTACAACGCATTGATTTGCAGCTAAATCATGTATTTCGCATGGATTTGATGCTAACTCGTTTGCTTCCCCTGCATTTGAAGCTATATCAGTTATATCGCAAGTATCTGAGGCCAAATCATGTGTTTCGCTTGGATTTGAATCTAAACCTTTTACATCGTATTGATTTGCAGCTAAATCATATGCTTTGCATGGTTTTGATGATAACTCGTTTGTTTCCACTGCATTTGAAACTATATCAGTTATATCGCCAGTATCTGATGCTAAATCATTTGTTTCGCATGGATTTGAAGCTAAACCTTCTACATCGCATTGATTTGCAGCTAAATCATGTGTTTCGCATGGATTTGAAGCTAACTCGGTCGTATCGCCTGCATTTGATGCTATATCACTTATATCGCAAGTATCTGAAGCTAAATCATTTGTTTCGTATAGATTTGAAGTTTAACCTTCTACATCGCATTGATTTGAAGCTAAATCATGTGTTTCGCATGGATTTGAAGCTAACTCGTTAGTTTCGCCTGCATTTGAAGCAATATCAATGTATCGCAAGTATCTGAACCTAAATCATTTGTTTCGCATGGATTTGCAGCTAAGCCTTCTACTTGGTATCGATTTGAAGTTAAATGATATGTATCGCATGGATTTTGAAGCTTCCCCGTTTGATTCGTCTGCATTTCCTGCTATATCACTTATATCCCAAGTGTTTGTAGGTAAATCATTTGTTTCGCATGGATTTGAAGCTAAACCTTCCACATCGCATTGATTTGAAGCTAAATCATGTGTTTCGCTTGGATTTGAAGCTATACCTTCTACATCGCATTGATTTGCAGCTAAATCATGTGTTTCGCATGGATTTGAAGCTAACTCGGTCGT
Organism: Megalopta genalis; assembly: GCF_051020955.1. Lineage (NCBI taxonomy): Eukaryota > Metazoa > Arthropoda > Insecta > Hymenoptera > Halictidae > Megalopta > Megalopta genalis. Next base: position 404,702 of record NW_027476226.1, on the reverse strand, counting down.
TTCGCCTGCATTTGATGCTATATCACTTATATCGCAAGTATCTGAAGCTAAATCATTTGTTTCGTATAGATTTGAAGTTTAACATTCTACATCGCATTGATTTGAAGCTAAATCATGTATTTTGCATGGATTTGAAGCTAACTCGTTAGTTTCGCCTGCATTTGTTGCTATATCACTTATATCGCAAGTGTTTGAAGCTAATTCATTTGTTTCGCATGGATTTGAAGCTAAACCTTCTACATCGCATTGATTTGAAGCTAAATCATGTGTTTCGCTTGGATTTGATGCTAACTCGTTTGTTTCCCCTGCATTTGAAGCTATATCAGTTATATCGCCAGTATCTGATGCTAAATCATTTGTTTCGTATAGATTTGAAGTTTAACCTTCTATATCGCATTGATTTGCAGCTAAATCATGTGTTTCGCATGGATTTGAAGCTAACTCGGTCGTTTCGCCTGCATTGATGCTATATCACTTATATCGCAAGTATCTGAAGCTAAATCATTTGTTTCGTATAGATTTGAAGTTTAACCTTCTACATCGCATTGATTTGAAGCTAAATCATGTATTTCGCATGGATTTGAAGCTAAGTCGTTAGTTTCGCCTGCATTTGACTCAATATCAATGTATGGCAAGTATCTGAAGCTAAATCATATGTTTCCCATGGATTTGAAGCTAAACCATCTACATCGCATTGATTTGCACCTAAATCATGTATTTCGAATGGATTTGATGCTAACTCGTTTGTTTCCCCTGCATTTGAAGCTATATCACTTATATCGCAAGTATCTGAAGCTAAATCATTTGTTTCGTATAGATTTGAAGTTTAACCTTCTACATCGCATTGATTTGAAGCTAAATCATGTGTTGCGCTTGGATTTGAAGCTAACTCGTTAGTTTCGCCTGCATTTGAAGCAATATCAATGTATCGCAAGTATCTGAAGCTAAATCATTTGTTTCCCATGGATTTGAAGCTAAACCATCTACAACGCATTGATTTGCAGCTAAATCATGTATTTCGCATGGATTTGATGCTAACTCGTTTGCTTCCCCTGCATTTGAAGCTATATCAGTTGTATCGCCAGTATCTGATGTTAAATCATTTGTTTCGCATGGATTTGAAGCTAAACCTTCTACATCGCATTGATTTGCAGCTAAATCATGTGTTTTGCATGGATTTGATGCTAACTCGTTTGTTCCCCCTGCATTTGAAATTATATCAGTTATATCGCAAGTATCTGATGCTAAATCATTTGTTTCGCATGGATTTGAAGCTAAGCCTTCTACTTCGCATGGATTTAAAGCTAAATCATTTGTTTCGCATGGATTTGAAGCTGAACCCTCTACATCGCATTGATTTGCAGCTAAATCATGTGTTTCGCATGGATTTGAAGCTAACTCGGTCGTTTCGCCTGCAGTTGATGCTATATCACTTATATCGCAAGTATCTGAAGCTAAATCATATGTTTCCCATGGATTTGAAGCTAAACCATCTACATCGCATTGATTTGCAGCTAAATCATGTATTTCGCATGGATTTGATGCTAACTCGTTTGTTTCCCCTGCATTTGAATCTATATCAGTTATATCGCCACTATCTGATGCTAAATCATTTGTTTCGCATGGATTTGAAGCTCAACCTTCTACATCGCATTGATTTGAAGCTAAATCATGTGTTTTGCATGGATTTGATGCTAACTCGTTTGTTCCCCCTGCATTTGAAATTATATCAGTTATATCGCAAGTATTTGATGCTAAATCATTTGTTTCGCATGGATTTGAAGCTAAGCCATCTACTTCGCATGGATTTATAGCTAAATCATTTGTTTCGCATGGATTTGAAGCTAAACCCTCTACATCGCATTGATTTGTAGCTAAATCATGTGTTTCGCATGGATTTGAAGCTAACTCGGTCGTTTCGCCTGCATTTGATGCTATATCACTTATATCGCAAGTATCTGAAGCTAAATCATTTGTTTCCCATGGATTTGAAGCTAAACCATCTACAACGCATTGATTTGCAGCTAAATCATGTATTTCGCATGGATTTGATGCTAACTCGTTTGTTTCCCCTGCATTTGAAGCTATATCAGTTATATCGCCAGTATCTGATGTTAAATCATTTGTTTGGCATGGATTTGAAGCTAAACCTTCTACATCGCATTGATTTGAAGCTAAATCATGTGTTTCGTTGGATTTGAAACTATACCTTCTACATCGCTTTGATTTGAAGCTAAGACATGTGTTTTGCATGGATTTGATGCTCATTCGTTTGTTTCCCCTGCATTTGAAGCTATTTCAGTTATATCGCAAGTATCTGAGGCCAAATCATGTGTTTCGCTTGGATTTGAATCTAAACCTTTTACATCGTATTGATTTGCAGCTAAATCATATGCTTTGCATGGTTTTGATGATAACTCGTTTGTTTACACTGCATTTGAAACTATATCAGTTATATCGCCAGTATCTGATGCTAAATCATTGTTTCGCATGGATTTGAAGCTAAACCTTCTACATCGCATTGATTTGCAGCTAAATCATGTGTTTCGCATGGATTTGAAGCTAACTCGGTCGTATCGCCTGCATTTGATGCTATATAACTTATATCGCAAGTATCTGAAGCTAAATCATTTGTTTCGTATAGATTTGAAGTTTAACCTTCTACATCGCATTGATTTGAAGCTAAATCATGTGTTTCGCATGGATTTGAAGCTAACTCGTTAGTTTCGCCTGCATTTGAAGCAATATCAATGTATCGCAAGTATCTGAACCTAAATCATTTGTTTCGCATGGATTTGCAGCTAAGCCTTCTACTTGGTATCGATTTGAAGTTAAATGATATGTATCGCATGGATTTTGAAGCTTCCCCGTTTGATTCGTCTGCATTTCCTGCTATATCACTTATATCCCAAGTGTTTGTAGGTAAATCATTTGTTTCGCATGGATTTGAAGCTAAACCTTCTACATCGCATTGATTTGAAGCTAAATCATGTGTTGCGCGTGGATTTGAATCTATACCTTCTACATCGCATTGATTTGAAGCTAAATCATGTGTTTCGTTTGGATTTGAAGATATACCTTCTACATCGCATTGATTTGAAGCTAAATCATGAGATTCGCTTCGATTTGAAGCTAAACCTTCTACATCGTATTGATTTGAGGCTAAATCATGTATTTCGGTGGGATTTGAAGCTATACCTTCTACATCGCTTTGATTTGAATCTAAATCATGTGTTTTGCATGGATTTGATGCTAACTCGTTTGTTTCCCCTGCATTTGAAGCTATATCAGTTATATCGCCAGTATCTGATGCTAAATCATTTGTTTCGCATGGATTTGAAGCTAAACCTTCTACATCGCATTGATTTGAAGCTAAATCATGTATTTTGCATGGATTTGAATCTAACTCGTTAGTTTCGACTGCATTTGAAGCAATATCAATGTATCGCAAGTATCTCAACCTAAATCATTTGTTTTGCATGGATTTGAAGCTAAGCCTTCTACTTCGCATGGATTTAAAGCGAAATGATGTGTTTCGCATGGATTTTGAAGCTAACTCGTTTGATTTGTCTGCATTTGAAGCTATATCAGTTATATCGCCAGTATCTGATGCTAAATCATTTGTTTCGCATGGATTTGAAGCTAAACCTTCTACATCGCATTGATTTGCAGCTAAATCATGTGTTTCGCATGGATTTGAAGCTAACTCGGTCGTATCGCCTGCATTTGATGTTATATCACTTATATCGCAAGTATCTGAAGCTAAATCATTTGTTTCGTATAGATTTGAAGTTTAACCTTCTACATCGCATTGATTTGAAGCTAAATCATGTGTTTCGCATGGATTTGAAGCTAACTCGGTCGTATCGCTGGCATTTGATGCTATATCACTTATATCGCAAGTATCTGAAGCTAAATCATTTGTTTCGTATAGATTTGAAGTTTAACCTTCTACATCGCATTGATTTGAAGCTAAATCATGTGTTTCGCATGGATTTGAAGCTAACTCGTTAGTTTCGCCTGCATTTGAAGCAATATCAATGTATCGCAAGTATCTGAACCTAAATCATTTGTTTCGCATGGATTTGCAGCTAAGCCTTCTACTTCGTATCGATTTGAAGTTAAATGATATGTATCGCATGGATTTTGAAGCTTCCCCGTTTGATTCGTCTGCATTTCCAGCTATATCACTTATATCCCAAGTGTTTGTAGATAAATCATTTGTTTCGCATGGATTTGAAGATAAAACCTTCTACATCGCATTGATTTGAAGCTAAATCATGTGTTGCGCGTGGATTTGAATCTATACCTTCTACATCGCATTGATTTGAAGCTAAATCATGTGTTTCGTTTGGATTTGAAGATATACCTTCTACATTGCTTGATTTGAAGCTAAATCATGTGTTTTGCATGGATTTGATGCTAACTCGTTTGTTCCCCCTGCATTTGAAATTATATCAGTTATATCGCAAGTATCTGATGCTAAATCATTTGTTTCGCATGGATTTGAAGCTAAGCCTTCTACTTCGCATGGATTTAAAGCTAAATCATTTTTTTCGCATGGATTTGAAGCTAAACCCTCTAAATCGCATTGATTTGCAGCTAAATCATGTGTTTCGCATGGATTTGAATCTAAACCATCTACATCGCATTGATTTGCAGCTAAATCATGTTTTTCGCATGGATTTGATGCTAACTCGTTTGTTTCCCCTGCATTTGAAGCTATATCAGTTATATCGCCAGTATCTGATGTTAAATCATTTGTTTCGCATGGATTTGAAGCTAAACTTCTACATCGCATTGATTTGAAGCTAAATCATGTGTTTCGCTTGGATTTGAAACTATACCTTCTACATCGCTTTGATTTGAAGCTAAGTCATGTGTTTTGCATGGATTTGATGCTCATTCGTCTGTTTCCCCTGCATTTGAAGCTATTTCAGTTATATCGCAAGTATCTGAGGCCAAATCATGTGTTTCGCTTGGATTTGAAGCTAAACCTTTTACATCGCATTGATTTGCAGCTAAATCATATGTTTTGCATGGTTTTGATGCTAACTCGTTTGTTTCCACTGCATTTGAAGCTATATCAGTTATATCGCAAGTATCTGATGCTAAATCATTTGTTTCGCATGGATTTGAAGCTAAGCCGTCTACTTCGCATGGATTTAAAGCTAAATCATTTGATTCGCATGGATTTGAAGCTAAACCCTCTACATCGCATTGATTTGCAGCTAAATCATGTGTTTCGCATGGATTTGAAGCTATCTCGGTCGTTTCGCCTGCATTTGATGCTATGTCACTTATATCGCAATTATCTGATGCTAAATCATTTGTTTCGCATGGATTTGAAGCTAAACCTTCTACATCGCATTGATTTGCAGCTAAATCATGTGTTTCGCATGGATTTGAAGCTAACTCGGTCGTATCGCCTGCATTTGATGCTATATCACTTATATCGCAAGTATCTGAAGCTAAATCATTTGTTTCTTATAGATTTGAAGTTTAACCTTCTACATCGCATTGATTTGAAAGCTAAATCATGTGTTTCGCATGGATTTGATGCTAACTCGTTTGTTCCCCCTGCATTTGAAATTATATCAGTTATATCGCAAGTATCTGATGCTAAATCATTTGTTTCAAATGGATTTGAAGCTATGCCTTCTACTTCGCATGGATTTAAAGCTAAATCATTTGTTTCGCATGGATTTGAAGCTAAACCCTCTACATCGCATTGATTTGCAGCTAAATCATGTGTTTCGCATGGATTTGAAGCTAACTCGGTCGTTTCGCCTGCATTTGATGCTATATCACTTATATCGCAAGTATCTGAAGCTAAATCATTTGTTTCGTATAGATTTGAAGTTTAACCTTCTACATCGCATTGATTTGAAGCTAAATCATGTGTTGCGCTTGGATTTGAATCAATACCTTCTACATCGCATTGATTTGAATCTAAATCATGTGTTTCGTTTGGATTTGAAGCTAAACCTTCTACATCGCATTGATTTGCAGCTAAATCATGTGTTTCGCATGGAATTGATGCTAACTCGTTGCTTCCCCTGCATTTGAAGCTATTTCAGTTTTATCGTAAGTATCTGATGCTAAATCATTTGTTTCGCATGGATTTGAGCTAAGCCTTCTACTTCGTGTCGATTTTAAGTTAAATGATATGTATCGCATGGATTTTGAAGCTTCCCGTTTTGATTCGTCTGCATTTCCTGCTATATCACTTATATCCCAAGTGTTTGTAGGTAAATCATTTGTTTCGCATGGATTTGAGGCTAAACCATCTACATCGCATTGATTTGCAGCTAAATCATGTATTTCGCATGGATTTGATGCTAACTCGTTTGTTTCCCCTGCATTTGAAGCTATATCAGTTATATCGCCAGTATCTGATGTTAAATCATTTGTTTCCCCTGCATTTGAATATATTTCAGTATATAGCAAGTATCTGATGCTAAATCATGTGTTTCGCTTGGATTTGGAGCTAACCTTTTACATCGCATTGATTTGCAGCTAAATCATGTGTTTTGCATGGATTTGATGCTAACTCGTTTGTTCCCCCTGCATTTGAAATTATATCAGTTATATCGCAAGTATCTGATGCTAAATCATTTGTTTCAAATGGATTTGAAGCTAAGCCTTCTACTTCGCATGGATTTAAAGCTAAATCATTTGTTTCGCATGGATTGAAGCTAAACCCTCTACATCGCATTGATTTGCAGCTAAATCATGTGTTTCGCATGGATTTGAAGCTAACTCGGTCGTTTCGCCTGCATTTGATGCTATATCACTTATATCGCAAGTATCTGAAGCTAAATCATTTGTTTCGTATAGATTTGAAGTTTAACCTTCTACATCGCATTGATTTGAAGCTAAATCATGTGTTGCGCTTGGATTTGAATCAATACCTTCTACATCGCATTGATTTGAATCTAAATCATGTGTTTCGTTTGGATTTGAAGCTAAACCTTCTACATCGCATTGATTTGCAGCTAAATCATGTGTTTCGCATGGAATTGATGCTAACTCGTTTGCTTCCCCTGCATTTGAAGCTATTTCAGTTTTATCGTAAGTATCTGATGCTAAATCATTTGTTTCGCATGGATTTGAAGCTAAGCCTTCTACTTCGTGTCGATTTTAAGTTAAATGATATGTATCGCATGGATTTTGAAGCTTCCCCGTTTGATTCGTCTGCATTTCCTGCTATATCACATATATCCCAAGTGTTTGTAGGTAAATCATTTGTTTCGCATGGATTTGAGGCTAAACCATCTACATCGCATTGATTTGCAGCTAAATCATGTATTTCGCATGGATTTGATGCTAACTCGTTTGTTTCCCCTGCATTTGAAGCTATATCAGTTATATCGCCAGTATCTGATGTTAAATCATTTGTTTCGCATGGATTTGAAGCTAAACCTTCTACATCGCATTGATTTGAAGCTAAATCATGTGTTTCGCTTGGATTTGAAACTATACCTTCTACATCGCTTTGATTTGAAGCTAAGTCATGTGTTTCGCTTGGATTTGAAGCTATACCTTCTACATCGCATTTATTTGAAGCTAAATCATGTATTTTGCATGGATTTGAAGCTGGCTCGTTAGTTTCGACTGCATTTGAAGCAATATCAATGTATCGCAAGTATCTCAAACTAAATCATTTGTTTCGCATGGATTTGAAGCTAAGCCTTCTACTTCGCATGGATTTAAAGCGAAATGATGTGTATCGCATGGATTTTGAAGCTAACTCGTTTGATTTGTCTGCATTTGAAGCTATATCAGTTATATCGCAAGTATCTCATGCTAAATCATTTGTTTCGCACGGATTTGAAGCTAAACCTTCTACATCGCATTGATTTGCAGCTAAATTATGTGTTTCGCATGGATTTGAAGCTAACTCGTTCGTTTTGCCTGCATTTGTTGCTATATCACTTATATCGCAAGTGTTTGAAGCTAAATCATGTGTTTCGCTTGGATTTGGAGCTAAACCTTTTACATCGCATTGATTTGCAGCTAAATCATGTGTTTTGCATGGATTTGATGCTAACTCGTTTGTTCCCCCTGCATTTGAAATTATATCAGTTATATCGCAAGTATCTGATGCTAAATCATTTGTTTCAAATGGATTTGAAGCTAAGCCTTCTACTTCGCATGGATTTAAAGCTAAATCATTTGTTTCGCATGGATTTGAAGCTAAACCCTCTACATCGCATTGATTTGCAGCTAAATCATGTGTTTCGCATGGATTTGAAGCTAACTCGGTCGTTTCGCCTGCATTTGATGCTATATCACTTATATCGCAAGTATCTGAAGCTAAATCATTTGTTTCGTATAGATTTGAAGTTTAACCTTCTACATCGCATTGATTTGAAGCTAAATCATGTGTTGCGCTTGGATTTGAATCAATACCTTCTACATCGCATTGATTTGAATCTAAATCATGTGTTTCGTTTGTATTTGAAGCTAAACCTTCTACATCGCATTGATTTGCAGCTAAATCATGTGTTTCGCATGGAATTGATGCTAACTCGTTTGCTTCCCCTGCATTTGAAGCTATTTCAGTTTTATCGTAAGTATCTGATGCTAAATCATTTGTTTCGCATGGATTTGAAGCTAAGCCTTCTACTTCGTGTCGATTTTAAGTTAAATGATATGTATCGCATGGATTTTGAAGCTTCCCCGTTTGATTCGTCTGCATTTCCTGCTATATCACTTATATCCCAAGTGTTTGTAGGTAAATCATTTGTTTCGCATGGATTTGAGGCTAAACCATCTACATCGCATTGATTTGCAGCTAAATCATGTATTTCGCATGGATTTGATGCTAACTCGTTTGTTTCCCCTGCATTTGAAGCTATATCAGTTATATCGCCAGTATCTGATGTTAAATCATTTGTTTCGCATGGATTTGAAGCTAAACCTTCTACATCGCATTGATTTGAAGCTAAATCATGCGTTTCGCTTGGATTTGAAACTATACCTTCTACATCGCTTTGATTTGAAGCTAAGTCATGTGTTTCGCTTGGATTTGAAGCTATACCTTCTACATCGCATTTATTTGAAGCTAAATCATGTATTTTGCATGGATTTGAAGCTGGCTCGTTAGTTTCGACTGCATTTGAAGCAATATCAATGTATCGCAAGTATCTCAAACTAAATCATTTGTTTCGCATGGATTTGAAGCTAAGCCTTCTACTTCGCATGGATTTAAAGCGAAATGATGTGTATCGCATGGATTTTGAAGCTAACTCGTTTGATTTGTCTGCATTTGAAGCTATATCAGTTATATCGCAAGTATCTCATGCTAAATCATTTGTTTCGCACGGATTTGAAGCTAAACCTTCTACATCGCATTGATTTGCAGCTAAATTATGTGTTTCGCATGGATTTGAAGCTAACTCGTTCGTTTTGCCTGCATTTGTTGCTATATCACTTATATCGCAAGTGTTTGAAGCTAAATCATGTGTTTCGCATGGATTTGAAGCTAAACCATCTACATCGCATTGATTTGCAGCTAAATCATGTATTTCGCATGGATTTGATGCTAACTCGTTTGTTTCCCCTGCATTTGAAGCTATATCAGTTATATCGCCAGTATCTGATGTTAAATCATTTGTTTCGCATGGATTTGAAGCTAAAACTTCTACATCGCATTCATTTGAAGCTAAATCATGTGTTTCGCTTGATTTGAAACTATACCTTCTACATCGCTTTGATTTGAAGCTAAGTCATGTGTTTTGCATGGATTTGATGCTCATTCGTCTGTTTCCCCTGCATTTGAAGCTATTTCAGTTATATCGCAAGTATCTGAGGCCAAATCATGTGTTTCGCTTGGATTTGAAGCTAAACCTTTTACATCGCATTGATTTGCAGCTAAATCATATGTTTTGCATGGTTTGATGCTAACTCGTTTGTTTCCACTGCATTTGAAGCTATATCAGTTATATCGCAAGTATCTGATGCTAAATCATTTGTTTCGCATGGATTTGAAGCTAAGCCATCTACTTCGCATGGATTTAAAGCTAAATCATTTGATTCGCATGGATTTGAAGCTAAACCCTCTACATCGCATTGATTTGCAGCTAAATCATGTGTTTCGCATGGATTTGAAGCTAACTCGGTCGTTTCGCCTGCATTTGATGCTATATCACTTATATCGCAATTATCTGATGCTAAATCATTTGTTTCGCATGGATTTGAAGCTAAACCTTCTACATCGCATTGATTTGCAGCTAAATCATGTGTTTCGCATGGATTTGAAGCTAACTCGGTCGTATCGCCTGCATTTGATGCTATATCACTTATATCGCAAGTATCTGAAGCTAAATCATTTGTTTCGTATAGATTTGAAGTTTAACCTTTTACATCGCATTGATTTGAAGCTAAATCATGTGTTTCGCATGGATTTGAAGCTAACTCGTTAGTTTCGCCTGCATTTGAAGCAATATCAATGTATCGCAAGTATCTGAACCTAAATCATTTGTTTCGCATGGATATTGCAGCTAAGCCTTCTACTTCGTATCGATTTGAAGTTAAATGATATGTATCGCATGGATTTTGAAGCTTCCCCGTTTGATTCGTCTGCATTTCCAGCTATATCACTTATATCCCAAGTGTTTGTAGATAAATCATTTGTTTCGCATGGATTTGAAGATAAAACCTTCTACATCGCATTGATTTGAAGCTAAATCATGTGTTTCGCATGGATTTGAAGCTAACTCGGTCGTATCGCCTGCATTTGATGCTATATCACTTATATCGCAAGTATCTGAAGCTAAATCATTTGTTTCGTATAGATTTGAAGTTTAACCTTTTACATCGCATTGATTTGAAGCTAAATCATGTGTTTCGCATGGATTTGAAGCTACTCGGTCGTATCGCCTGCATTTGATGCTATATCACTTATATCGCAAGTATCTGAAGCTAAATCATTTGTTTCGTATAGATTTGAAGTTTAACCTTTTACATCGCATTGATTTGAAGCTAAATCATGTGTTTCGCATGGATTTGAAGCTAACTCGTTAGTTCGCCTGCATTTGAAGCAATATCAATGTATCGCAAGTATCTGAACCTAAATCATTTGTTTCGCATGGATTTGCAGCTAAGCCTTCTACTTCGTATCGATTTGAAGTTAAATGATATGTATCGCATGGATTTTGAAGCTTCCCCGTTTGATTCGTCTGCATTTCCAGCTATATCACTTATATCCCAAGTGTTTGTAGATAAATCATTTGTTTCGCATGGATTTGAAGATAAAACCTTCTACATCGCTTGATTTGAAGCTAAGTCATGTGTTTTGCATGGATTTGATGCTCATTCGTCTGTTTCCCCTGCATTTGAAGCTATTTCAGTTATATCGCAAGTATCTGAGGCCAAATCATGTGTTTCGCTTGGATTTGAAGCTAAACCTTTTACATCGCATTGATTTGCAGCTAAATCATATGTTTGCATGGATTTGAAGCTAACTCGGTCGTTTCGCCTGCATTTGATGCTATATCACTTATATCGCAATTATCTGATGCTAAATCATTTGTTTCGCATGGATTTGAAGCTAAACCTTCTACATCGCATTGATTTGCAGCTAAATCATGTGTTTCGCATGGATTTGAAGCTAACTCGGTCGTATCGCCTGCATTTGATGCTATATCACTTATATCGCAAGTATCTGAAGCTAAATCATTTGTTTCGTATAGATTTGAAGTTTAACCTTTTACATCGCATTGATTTGAAGCTAAATCATGTGTTTCGCATGGATTTGAAGCTAACTCGTTAGTTTCGCCTGCATTTGAAGCAATATCAATGTATCGCAAGTATCTGAACCTAAATCATTTGTTTCGCATGGATTTGCAGCTAAGCCTTCTACTTCGTATCGATTTGAAGTTAAATGATATGTATCGCATGGATTTTGAAGCTTCCCCGTTTGATTCGTCTGCATTTCCAGCTATATCACTTATATCCCAAGTGTTTGTAGGTAAATCATTTGTTTCGCATGGATTTGAGGCTAAACCATCTACATCGCATTGATTTGCAGCTAAATCATGTATTTCGCATGGATTTGAAGCTAACTCGTTAGTTTCGACTGCATTTGAAGCAATATCAATGTATCGCAAGTATCTCAAACTAAATCATTTGTTTCGCATGGATTTGAAGCTAAGCCTTCTACTTCGCATGGATTTAAAGCGAAATGATGTGTATCGCATGGATTTTGAAGCTAACTCGTTTGATCTGTCTGCATTTGAAGCTATATCAGTTATATCGCAAGTATCTCATGCTAAATCATTTGTTTCGCACGGATTTGAAGCTAAACCTTTTACATCGCATTGATTTGCAGCTAATCATATGTTTTGCATGGTTTTGATGCTAACTCGTTTGTTTCCACTGCATTTGAAGCTATATCAGTTATATCGCAAGTATCTGATGCTAAATCATTTGTTTCGCATGGATTTGAAGCTAAGCCATCTACTTCGCATGGATTTAAAGCTAAATCATTTGATTCGCATGGATTTTGAAGCTAAACCCTCTACATCGCATTGATTTGCAGCTAAATCATGTGTTTCGCATGGATTTGAAGCTAACTCGGTCGTTTCGCCTGCATTTGAAGCTATATCAGTTATATCGCAAGTATCTGATGCTAAATCATTTGTTTCGCATGGATTTGAAGCTAAGCCATCTACTTCGCATGGATTTAAAGCTAAATCATTTGATTCGCATGGATTTGAAGCTAAACCCTCTACATCGCATTGATTTGCAGCTAAATCATGTGTTTCGCATGGATTTGAAGCTAACTCGGTCGTTTCGCCTGCATTTGATGCTATATCACTTATATCGCAATTATCTGATGCTAATCATTTGTTTCGCATGGATTTGAAGCTAAACCTTCTACATCGCATTGATTTGCAGCTAAATCATGTGTTTCGCATGGATTTGAAGCTAACTCGGTCGTATCGCCTGCATTTGATGCTATATCACTTATATCGCAAGTATCTGAAGCTAAATCATTTGTTTCGTATAGATTTGAAGTTTAACCTTCTACATCGCATTGATTTGAAGCTAAATCATGTGTTTCGCATGGATTGAAGCTAACTCGGTCGTATCGCCTGCATTTGATGCTATATCACTTATATCGCAAGTATCTGAAGCTAAATCATTTGTTTCGTATAGATTTGAAGTTTAACCTTCTACATCGCATTGATTTGAAGCTAAATCATGTGTTTCGCATGGATTTGAAGCTAACTCGGTCGTATCGCCTGCATTTGATGCTATATCACTTATATCGCAAGTATCTGAAGCTAAATCATTTGTTTCGTATAGATTTGAAGTTTAACCTTCTACATCGCATTGATTTGAAGCTAAATCATGTGTTTCGCATGGATTTGAAGCTAACTCGTTAGTTTCGCCTGCATTTGAAGCAATATCAATGTATCGCAAGTATCTGAACCTAAATCATTTGTTTCGCATGGATTTGCAGCTAAGCCTTCTACTTCGTATCGATTTGAAGTTAAATGATATGTATCGCATGGATTTTGAAGCTTCCCCGTTTGATTCGTCTGCATTTCCAGCTATATCACTTATATCCCAAGTGTTTGTAGATAAATCATTTGTTTCGCATGGATTTGAAGATAAAACCTTCTACATCGCATTGATTTGAAGCTAAATCATGTGTTGCGCGTGGATTTGAATCTATACCTTCTACATCGCATTGATTTGAAGCTAAATCATGTGTTTCGTTTGGATTTGAAGATATACCTTCTACATTGCTTTGATTTGAAGCTAAATCATGTGTTTTGCATGGAATTTATGCTAACTCGTTTGTTTCCCCTGCATTTGAATATATTACAGTTATATCGCAAGTATCTGATGCTAAATCATGTGTTTCGCTTGGATTTGGAGCTAAACCTTTTACATCGCATTGATTTGCAGCTAAATCATGTGTTTCGCATGGAATTGATGCTAACTCGTTTGTTTCCCCTGCATTTGAAGCTATTTCAGTTTTATCGTAAGTATCTGATGCTAAATCATTTGTTTCGCATGGATTTGAAGCTAAGCCTTCTACTGCGTGTCGATTTTAAGTTAAATGATATGTATCGCATGGATTTTGAAGCTTCCCCGTTTGATTCGTCTGCATTTCCTGCTATATCACTTATATCCCAAGTGTTTGTAGGTAAATCATTTGTTTCGCATGGATTTGATGCTAAACCATCTACATCGCATTGATTTGCAGCTAAATCATGTATTTCGCATGGATTTGAAGCTAACTCGTTAGTTTCGACTGCATTTGAAGCAATATCAATGTATCGCAAGTATCTCAAACTAAATCATTTGTTTCGCATGGATTTGAAGCTAAGCCTTCTACTTCGCATGGATTTAAAGCGAAATGAATGTGTATCGCATGGATTTTGAAGCTAACTCGTTTGATTTGTCTGCATTTGAAGCTATATCAGTTATATCGCAAGTATCTCATGCTAAATCATTTGTTTCGCACGGATTTGAAGCTAAACCTTCTACATCCCATTGATTTGCAGCTAAATTATGTGTTTCGCATGGATTTGAAGCTAACTCGTTCGTTTCGCCTGCATTTGTTGCTATATCACTTATATCGCAAGTGTTTGAAGCTAAATCATGTGTTTCGCATGGATTTGAAGCTAAACCATCTACATCGCATTGATTTGCAGCTAAATCATGTATTTCGCATGGATTTGATGCTAACTCGTTTGTTTCCCCTGCATTTGAAGCTATATCAGTTATATCGCCAGTATCTGATGTTAAATCATTTGTTTCGCATGGATTTGAAGCTAAACCTTCTACATCGCATTGATTTGAAGCTAAATCATGTGTTTCGCTTGGATTTGAAACTATACCTTCTACATCGCTTTGATTTGAAGCTAAGTCATGTGTTTTGCATGGATTTGATGCTCATTCGTCTGTTTCCCCTGCATTTGAAGCTATTTCAGTTATATCGCAAGTATCTGAGGCCAAATCATGTGTTTCGCTTGGATTTGAAGCTAAACCTTTTACATCGCATTGATTTGCAGCTAAATCATATGTTTTGCATGGTTTTGATGCTAACTCGTTTGTTTCCACTGCATTTGAAGCTATATCAGTTATATCGCAAGTATCTGATGCTAAATCATTTGTTTCGCATGGATTTGAAGCTAAGCCATCTACTTCGCATGGATTTAAAGCTAAATCATTTGATTCGCATGGATTTGAAGCTAAACCCTCTACATCGCATTGATTTGCAGCTAAATCATGTGTTTCGCATGGATTTGAAGCTAACTCGGTCGTTTCGCCTGCATTTGAAGCTATATCAGTTATATCGCAAGTATCTGATGCTAAATCATTTGTTTCGCATGGATTTGAAGCTAAGCCATCTACTTCGCATGGATTTAAAGCTAAATCATTTGATTCGCATGGATTTGAAGCTAAACCCTCTACATCGCATTGATTTGCAGCTAAATCATGTGTTTCGCATGGATTTGAAGCTAACTCGGTCGTTTCGCCTGCATTTGATGCTATATCACTTATATCGCAATTATCTGATGCTAAATCATTTGTTTCGCATGGATTTGAAGCTAAACCTTCTACATCGCATTGATTTGCAGCTAAATCATGTGTTTCGCATGGATTTGAAGCTAACTCGGTCGTATCGCCTGCATTTGATGCTATATCACTTATATCGCAAGTATCTGAAGCTAAATCATTTGTTTCGTATAGATTTGAAGTTTAACCTTCTACATCGCATTGATTTGATGCTAAATCATGTGTTTCGCATGGATTTGAAGCTAACTCGGTCGTATCGCCTGCATTTGATGCTATATCACTTATATCGCAAGTATCTGAAGCTAAATCATTTGTTTCGTATAGATTTGAAGTTTAACCTTCTACATCGCATTGATTTGAAGCTAAATCATGTGTTTCGCATGGATTTGAAGCTAACTCGTTAGTTTCGCCTGCATTTGAAGCAATATCAATGTATCGCAAGTATCTGAACCTAAATCATTTGTTTCGCATGGATTTGCAGCTAAGCCTTCTACTTCGTATCGATTTGAAGTTAAATGATATGTATCGCATGGATTTTGAAGCTTCCCCGTTTGATTCGTCTGCATTTCCAGCTATATCACTTATATCCCAAGTGTTTGTAGATAAATCATTTGTTTCGCATGGATTTGAAGATAAAACCTTCTACATCGCATTGATTTGAAGCTAAATCATGTGTTGCGCGTGGATTTGAATCTATACCTTCTACATCGCATTGATTTGAAGCTAAATCATGTGTTTCGTTTGGATTTGAAGATATACCTTCTACATTGCTTTGATTTGAAGCTAAATCATGTGTTTTGCATGGAATTTATGCTAACTCGTTTGTTTCCCCTGCATTTGAATATATTACAGTTATATCGCAAGTATCTGATGCTAAATCATGTGTTTCGCTTGGATTTGGAGCTAAACCTTTTACATCGCATTGATTTGCAGCTAAATCATGTGTTTCGCATGGAATTGATGCTAACTCGTTTGTTTCCCCTGCATTTGAAGCTATTTCAGTTTTATCGTAAGTATCTGATGCTAAATCATTTGTTTCGCATGGATTTGAAGCTAAGCCTTCTACTGCGTGTCGATTTTAAGTTAAATGATATGTATCGCATGGATTTTGGAGCTCTCCCGTTTGATTCGTCTGCATTTCCGGCTATATCACTTGTATCGCAAGTGTTTGTAGGTAAATCATTTCTTTCGCATGGATTTGAAGCTAAACCTTCTACATCGTATCGATATGAAGCTAAATGATACCACGTTTGATTCGTCTGCATTTGCAGCTATATCACTTATATCACAAGTGCTTGAAGCTAAATCATTTGTTTCGCATGGATTTGAAGCTAAACCCTCTACATCGCTTTGATTTGTTAGCTAAATCATGTGTTTTGCATGGATTTGATGCTAACTCGTTTGTTTCCCCTGCATTTGAAGCTATGTCAGTTATATCGCAAATATCTGATGCTAAATCATATGTTTTGCATGGATTTAAAGCTATACCTTCTACATCGCATTGATTTGAAGCTAAATCATGTGTTTTGCATGGATTTTATGCTAACTCGTTGTTTTCCCCTGCATTTGAAGCTATATCAGTTATATCGCAAGTATCAGATGCTAAATCATTTGTTTGGCATGGATTTGAAGCTAAACCATCTACATCTCATTGATTTGCATCTAAATCATGTGTTTCGCATGGATTTGAAGCTAACTCGGTCGTTTCGCCTGCATTTGGTGCTATATCACTTATATCGCAAGTGTTTGAAGCTAAATCATTTGTTTCGCAGGGATTTGAAGCTAAACCTTCTATATCATATCGATTTGAAGCTAAATGATATGTATCGCATGGATTTTAAAGCTATCCCATTTGATTCGTCTGCATTTGCAGCTATATCACTTATATCCCAAGTGTTTGAAGCTAAATCGTTTGTTTCGCATGGATTTGAAGCTAAACCTTCTACATCGCATTGATTTGAATCTAAATCATGTGTTTCGCTTGGATTTGAAGCTATACCTTCTACATCGCATTGATTTGCAGCTAAATCATGTGTTTCGCATGGATTTGAAGCTAACTCGGACGTTTCGCCTGCATCTGATGCTATATCACTTATATCGCAAGTATCTGAAGCTAAATCATTTGTTTCGTATAGATTTTGAAGTTTAACCTTCTACATCGCATTGATTTGCATCTAAATCATGTGTTTCGCATGGATTTGAAGCTAAACCTTCTACATCGCATTGATTTGAAGCTAAATCATTTGTTTCGCATGGATTTCAAGCTAAGCCATCTACTTCGCAAGGATTTAAAGCTAAATCATTTGTTTCGCATGGATTTGAAGCTAAACCTTCTACATCGCATTGATTTGAAGCTAAATCATGTGTTTTGCATGGATTTGATGCTAACTCGTTTGTTCCCCTTGCTTTTGAAATTATATCAGTTATATCGCAAGTATCTGATGCTAAATCATTTGTTTCGCATGGATTTGAGGCTAAACCTTCTACATCGTATTGATTTGAAGCTAAATCATGTGTTGCGCTTGGATTTGAATCTATAACTTCTACATCGCATTGATTTGAAGCTAAATCATGTGTTTCGTTTGGATTTGAAGATATACCTTCTACATCGCTTTGATTTGAAGCTAAATCATGTGTTTTGCATGGAATTGATGCTAACTCGTTTGTTTCCCCTGCATATGAAGCTATTTCGGTTATATCGCAAGTATCTGATGCTAAATCATTTGTCTCGCATGGATTCGAAGATAAACCTTCTACATCGCATTGATTTGAAGTTAAATGATATCTATCGCATGGATTTTGAAACTTTCCCGTTTGATTCGTCTGCATTTCCTGCTATATCAGTTATATCGCCAGTATCTGATGCTAAATCATTTGTTTCGCATGGATTTGAAGCTAAACCTTCTACATCGCATTGATTTGCAGCTAAATCATGCGTTTCGCATGGATTTGAAGCTAAACCTTCTAAATCGCATTGATTTGAAGCTAAGTCATGTGATTCGCTTGGCTTTGAAGCTAACTCGTTTGTTGCGTCTGCATTTGAAGCTATATCAATGTATCGGGGAAGTATCTGAACCTAAATCACTTGTTTCGCATGGATTTGAAGCTAAGCCTTCTACTTCGTATCGATTTGAAGTTAAATGATATGTACCGCATGGATTTTGGAGCTTTCCCGTTTGATTCGTCTGCATTTCCGGCTATATCACTTATATCGCAAGTGTTTGTAGGTAAATCATTTCTTTCGCATGGATTTGAAGCTAAACCTTCTACATCGTATCGATTTGAAGCTAAATGATACCCCGTTTGATTCGTCTGCATTTGCAGCTATATCACTTATATCACAAGTGCTTGAAGCTAAATCATTTGTTTCGCATGGATTTGAAGCTAAACCTCTACATCGCATTGATTTGCAGCTAAATCATGTGTTTCGCATGGATTTGAAGCTAACTCGGTCGTTCTGCTTGCATTTGATGCTATATCACTTATATCGCAAGTATCTGAAGCTAAATCATTTGTTTCGTATAGATTTGAAGTTTAACCTTCTACATCGCATTGATTTGAAGCTAAATCATGTGTTGCGCTTGGATTTGAATCTATACCTTCTACATCGCATTGATTTGAAGCTAAATCATGTGTTTCGTTTGGATTTGAAGCTAAACCTTCTACATCGCATTGATTTGCAGCTAAATCATGTGTTTGGCATGGAATTGATGCTAACTCGTTTGTTTCCCCTGCATTTGAAGCTATTTCAGTTATATCGCAAGTATCTGATGCTAAATCAATTGTTTCGCATGGATTTGAAGCTAAACCTTCTACATCGCATTGATTTGCAGCTAAATCATGTGTTTTCGCATGGATTTGAAGCTAACTCGTTCGTTTCGCCTGCATTTGATGCTATATCACTTATATCGCAAGTGTTTGAAGCTAAATCATTTGTTTCGCATGGATTTGAAGCTAAACCTTCTACATCGCATTGATTTGAAACTAAATCATGTGTTTCGCTTGGATTTGAAGCTATACCTTCTACATCGCATTGATTTGAATCTAAATCATGTGTTTCGCTTGGATTTGAAGCTATACCTTCTACATCGCATTGATTTGCAGCTAAATCATGTGTTTCGCATGGATTTGAAGCTAACTCGGACGTTTCGCCTGCATCTGATGCTATATCACTTATATCGCAAGTATCTGAAGCTAAATCATTTGTTTCGTATAGATTTTGAAGTTTAACCTTCTACATCGCATTGATTTGCATCTAAATCATGTGTTTCGCATGGATTTGAAGCTAAACCTTCTACATCGCATTGATTTGAAGCTAAATCATGTGTTTTGCATGGATTTGATGCTAACTCGTTTGTTCCCCTTGCTTTTGAAATTATATCAGTTATATCGCAAGTATCTGATGCTAAATCATTTGTTTCGCATGGATTTCAAGCTAAGCCATCTACTTCGCAAGGATTTAAAGCTAAATCATTTGTTTCGCATGGATTTGAAGCTAAACCTTCTACATCGCATTGATTTGAAGCTAAATCATGTGTTTTGCATGGATTTGATGCTAACTCGTTTGTTCCCCTTGCTTTTGAAATTATATCAGTTATATCGCAAGTATCTGATGCTAAATCATTTGTTTCGCATGGATTTGAGGCAAAACCTTCTACATCGTATTGATTTGAAGCTAAATCATGTGTTGCGCTTGGATTTGAATCTATAACTTCTACATCGCATTGATTTGAAGCTAAATCATGTGTTTCGTTTGGATTTGAAGATATACCTTCTACATCGCTTTGATTTGAAGCTAAATCATGTGTTTTGCATGGAATTGATGCTAACTCGTTTGTTTCCCCTGCATATGAAGCTATTTCGGTTATATCGCAAGTATCTGATGCTAAATCATTTGTCTCGCATGGATTCGAAGATAAACCTTCTACATCGCATTGATTTGAAGTTAAATGATATCTATCGCATGGATTTTGAAACTTTCCCGTTTGATTCGTCTGCATTTCCTGCTATATCAGTTATATCGCCAGTATCTGATGCTAAATCATTTGTTTCGCATGGATTTGAAGCTAAACCTTCTACATCGCATTGATTTGCAGCTAAATCATGCGTTTCGCATGGATTTGAAGCTAAACCTTCTAAATCGCATTGATTTGAAGCTAAGTCATGTGATTCGCTTGGCTTTGAAGCTAACTCGTTTGTTTCGTCTGCATTTGAAGCTATATCAATGTATCGGGGAAGTATCTGAACCTAAATCACTTGTTTCGCATGGATTTGAAGCTAAGCCTTCTACTTCGTATCGATTTGAAGTTAAATGATATGTACCGCATGGATTTTGGAGCTTTCCCGTTTGATTCGTCTGCATTTCCGGCTATATCACTTATATCGCAAGTGTTTGTAGGTAAATCATTTCTTTCGCATGGATTTGAAGCTAAACCTTCTACATCGTATCGATTTGAAGCTAAATGATACCCCGTTTGATTCGTCTGCATTTGCAGCTATATCACTTATATCACAAGTGCTTGAAGCTAAATCATTTGTTTCGCATGGATTTGAAGCTAAACCCTCTACATCGCATTGATTTGCAGCTAAATCATGTGTTTCGCATGGATTTGAAGCTAACTCGGTCGTTCTGCTTGCATTTGATGCTATATCACTTATATCGCAAGTATCTGAAGCTAAATCATTTGTTTCGTATAGATTTGAAGTTTAACCTTCTACATCGCATTGATTTGAAGCTAAATCATGTGTTGCGCTTGGATTTGAATCTATACCTTCTACATCGCATTGATTTGAAGCTAAATCATGTGTTTCGTTTGGATTTGAAGCTAAACCTTCTACATCGCATTGATTTGCAGCTAAATCATGTGTTTCGCATGGAATTGATGCTAACTCGTTTGTTTCCCCTGCATTTGAAGCTATTTCAGTTATATCGCAAGTATCTGATGCTAAATCAATTGTTTCGCATGGATTTGAAGCTAAACCTTCTACATCGCATTGATTTGCAGCTAAATCATGTGTTTCGCATGGATTTGAAGCTAACTCGTTCGTTTCGCCTGCATTTGATGCTATATCACTTATATCGCAAGTGTTTGAAGCTAAATCATTTGTTTCGCATGGATTTGAAGCTAAACCTTCTACATCGCATTGATTTGAAACTAAATCATGTGTTTCGCTTGGATTTGAAGCTATACCTTCTACATCGCATTGATTTGCAGCTAAATCATGTGTTTCGCATGGATTTGAAGCTAACTCGGTCGTTTCGCCTGCATTTGATGCTATATCACTTATATCGCAAGTATCTGAAGCTAAATCATTTGTTTCGTATAGATTTGAAGTTAAACCTTCTACATCGCATTGATTTGAAGCTAAATCATGTGTTTCGTTTGGATTTGAAGCTAAACCTTCTACATCGCATTGATTTGCAGCTAAATCATGTGTTTCGCATGGAATTGATGCTAACTCGTTTGCTTCCCCTGCATTTGAAGCTATTTCAGTTATATCGCAAGTGTCTGATGCTAAATCATTTGTTTCGCATGGATTTGAAGCCAAGCCTTCTACTTCGTATCGATTTGAAGTTAAATGATATGTATCGCATGGATTTTGAAGCTTCCCCGTTTGATTCGTCTGCATTTCCTGCTATATCACTTATATCCCAAGTGTTTGTAGGTAAATCATTTGTTTCGCATGGATTTGAGGCTAAACCTTCTACATCGTATTGATTTGAAGCTAAATCATGTGTTGCGCTTGGATTTGAATCTATAACTTCTACATCGCATTGATTTGAAGCTAAATCATGTGTTTCGTTTGGATTTGAAGATATACCTTCTACATCGCTTTGATTTGAAGCTAAATCATGTGTTTTGCATGGAATTGATGCTAACTCGTTTGTTTCACCTGCATTTGAAGCTATTTCGGTTATATCGCAAGTATCTGATGCTAAATCATTTGTCTCGAATGGATTTGAAGATAAACCTTCTACATCGCATTGATTTGAAGCTAAATCATGTGTTTCGCTTGGATTTGAAGCTATACCTTCTACATCGCATTGATTTGCAGCTAAATCATGTGTTTCGCATGGATTTGAAGCTAACTCGGACGTTTCGCCTGCGTTTGATGCTATATCACTTATATCGCAAGTATCTGAAGCTAAATCATTTGTTTCGTATAGATTTGAAGTTTAACCTTCTACATCGCATTGATTTGAAGCTAAATCATGTATTTTGCATGGATTTGAAGCTAACTCGTTAGTTTCCTCTGCATTTGAAGCTATATCAGTTATAACGCCAGTATCTGATGCTAAATCATTTGTTTCGCATGGATTTGAAGCTAAACCTTCTACATCGCATTGATTTGCAGCTAAATCATTTGTTTCGCATGGATTTGAAGCTAAACCTTCTACATCGCATTGATTTGAAGCTAAATCATGTGTTTCGCTTGGATTTGAAGCTAAACCGTCTACGTCGCATTGATTTGAAACTAAATCATGTTTTTTGCATGGAATTGATGCTAACTCGTTTGTTTCTCCTGCATTTGAAGCTATATCACTTATATCGCAAGTATCTGATGCAAGTCATTTGAGCCGCATGGATTTGAAGCTAAACCTTACAAATCGCATTGGTTTGAAGCTAAATCGTGCACATCGCATTGGTTTGAAGCTAAACCTTCCACATCGCATTGTTTTGACGCTAAATAATGTGTTTCGTATGGAGTTGAAGCTAGCACGTTCGTTTCGTCTGCATTTGAAGTTATATCACTTATATCGCAAGTATCTGAAGCTGAATGATTTGTTTCGCATGGATTTGAAGATAAGCCTTCTACTTCGCATTGATTTAAAGCTAAATCGTGTTTTGCATGGATTTGAAGCTAAATCATGTGTTTCGCATGGATTTGAAGCTAAACCTTCTACATCGCATTGATTTGAAGCTGTTTCATTTATATCGCAAGTATTTGAAAGTAAATCATTTGCTTCGCATGGATTTGAAGCTAAACCTTCTACATCGCATTGATTTGAAGCTAAATCATTTGTTTCGCATGGATTTGAAGCTAAACCTTCTACATCGCATTGATTTGAAGCTAAATCATGTGTTTCGCTTGGATTTGAAGCTAAACCGTCTACGTCGCATTGATTTGAAACTAAATCATGTTTTTTGCATGGAATTGATGCTAACTCGTTTGTTTCTCCTGCATTTGAAGCTATATCACTTATATCGCAAGTATCTGATGCAAGTCATTTGAGCCGCATGGATTTGAAAGCTAAACCTTACAAATCGCATTGGTTTGAAGCTAAATCGTGCACATCGCATTGATTTGAAGCTGTTTCATTTATATCGCAAGTATTTGAAAGTAAATCATTTGCTTCGCATGGATTTGAAGCTAAACCTTCTACATCGCATTGATTTGAAGCTAAATCATTTGTTTCGCATGGATTTGAAGCTAAACCTTCTACATCGCATTGATTTGAAGCTAAATCATGTGTTTCGCTTGGATTTGAAGCTAAACCGTCTACGTCGCTTTGATTTGAATCTAAATCATGTGTTTTGCATGGATTTGATACTAACTCGTTTGTTTCCCCTGCATTTGAAGCTATTTCAGTTATATCGCAAGTATCTGATGCTAAATCATGTGTGTTGCTTGGATTTGTAGCTAAGCCTTCTACTTCACGTGGATTTAAAACTAAATGATGTGTACCGCATGGATTTTGAAGCTAACTCGTTTGATACGTCTGCATTTGATGCTTCATCAATTACATCGCAAGCATCTGAACCTAAATCATTTGTTTCGCATGGATTTGTAGCTAAACCTTCTACATCGTATCGATTTGAAGCTAAATGATATGTATCGCTTGGTTTTTGAAGCTATCCCGTTTGATTCGTCTGCGTTTGCAGCAATATCACTTATATCACAAGTGTTTGAAGCTAAATCATTTGGTTCGCATGGATTTGAATCTAAACCTTCTACATCGCATTGATTTGAAGCTAAATCATGTGTTTCGCTTGGATTTGAAGCTATACCTTCTACATCGCTTTGATTTGAAGCTAAATCATTTGTTTTGCATGGATTTGATGCTAACTCGATTGTTTCCCCTGCATTTGAAGCTATGTCAGTTATATCGCAAGTATCTGATGCTAAATCATTTGTTTCGCATGGATTTGAAGCTAAGCCTTCTACTTCACATGGATTTAAAGCTAAATGATGTGTACCGCATGGATTTTGAAGCTAACTCGTTTGATTCGTCTGCATTTGATGCTACATCACTTATATCGCAAGCATCTGAACCTAAATCATTTGTTTCGCATGGATTTGTAGCTAAACCTTCTACATCGCATTGATTTGAAGCTAAATCATTTGTTTCGCATGGATTTGAAGCTAAACCTTCTACATCGCATTGATTTGCATCTAAATCATGTGTTTCGCATGGATTTGAAGCTATACCATCTACATCGCATTGATTTGCAGCTAAATCATGTGTTTCGCATGGAATTGATGCTAACTCGTTTGTTTCTCCTGCATTTGAAGCTATATCACTTATATCGCAAGTATCTGATGCAAGTCATTTGAGCCGCATGGATTTGAAGCTAAACCTTACAAATCGCATTGGTTTGAAGCTAAATCGTGCACATCGCATTGGTTTGAAGCTAAACCTTCCACATCGCATTGTTTTGACGCTACATAATGTGTTTCGTATGGAATTGATGCTAACTCGTTTGCTTCCCCTGCATTTGAAGCTATTTCAGTTATATCGCAAGTGTCTGATGCTAAATCATTTGTTTCGCATGGATTTGAAGCTAAGCCTTCTACTTCCTATCGATTTGAAGTTAAATGATATGTATCGCATGGATTTTGAAGCTTCCCCGTTTGATTCGTCTGCATTTCCTGCTATATCACTTATATCCCAAGTGTTTGTAGGTAAATCATTTGTTTCGCATGGATTTGAGGCTAAACCTTCTACATCGTATTGATTTGAAGCTAAATCATGTGTTGCGCTTGGATTTGAATCTATAACTTCTACATCGCATTGATTTGAAGCTAAATCATGTGTTTCGCTTGGATTTGAAGCTATACCTTCTACATCGCATTGATTTGCAGCTAAATCATGTGTTTCGCATGGATTTGAAGCTAACTCGGACGTTTCGCCTGCGTTTGATGCTATATCACTTATATCGCAAGTATCTGAAGCTAAATCATTTGTTTCGTATAGATTTGAAGTTTAACCTTCTACATCGCATTGATTTGGAGCTAAATCATGTATTTTGCATGGATTTGAAGCTAACTCGTTAGTTTCCTCTGCATTTGAAGCTATATCAGTTATAACGCCAGTATCTGATGCTAAATCATTTGTTTCGCATGGATTTGAAGCTAAACCTTCTACATCGCATTGATTTGCAGCTAAATCATGCGTTTGGCATGGATTTGAAGCTAAACCTTCTAAATCGCATTGATTTGAAGCTGTCATGTGATTCGCTTGGCTTTGAAGCTAACTCGTTTGTTTCGTCTGCATTTGAAGCTATATCAATGTATCGGGGAAGTATCTGAACCTAAATCATTTGTTTCGCATGGATTTGAAGCTAAGCCTTCTACTTCGTATCGATTTGAAGTTAAATGATATGTATCGCATGGATTTTGGAGCTTTCCCGTTTGATTCGTCTGCATTTCCGGCTATATCACTTATATCGCAAGTGTTTGTAGGTAAATCATTTCTTTCGCATGGATTTGAAGCTAAACCTTCTACATCGTATCGATTTGAAGCTAAATGATACCACGATTGATTCGTCTGCATTTGCAGCTATATCACTTATATCACAAGTGCTTGAAGCTAAATCATTTGTTTCGCATGGATTTGAAGCTAAACCTTCTACATCGCATTGATTTGAAGCTAAATCATGTGTTTCGCTTGGATTTGAAGCTAAACCGTCTACGTCGCATTGATTTGAAACTAAATCATGTTTTTTGCATGGAATTGATGCTAACTCGTTTGTTTCTCCTGCATTTGAAGCTATATCACTTATATCGCAAGTATCTGATGCAAGTCATTTGAGCCGCATGGATTTGAAGCTAAACCTTACAAATCGCATTGGTTTGAAGCTAAATCGTGCACATCGCATTGGTTTGAAGCTAAACCTTCCACATCGCATTGTTTTGACGCTAAATAATGTGTTTCGTATGGAGTTGAAGCTAGCACGTTTGTTTCGTCTGCATTTGAAGTTATATCACTTATATCGCAAGTATCTGAAGCTGAATGATTTGTTTCGCATGGATTTGAAGATAAGCCTTCTACTTCGCATTGATTTAAAGCTAAATCGTGTTTTGCATGGATTTGAAGCTAAATCATGTGTTTCGCATGGATTTGAAGCTAAACCTTCTACATCGCATTGATTTGAAGCTAAATCATTTGTTTCGCATGGATTTGAAGCTAAACCTTCTACATCGCATTGATTTGAAGCTAAATCATGTGTTTCGCTTGGATTTGAAGCTAAACCGTCTACGTCGCATTGATTTGAAACTAAATCATGTTTTTTGCATGGAATTGATGCTAACTCGTTTGTTTCTCCTGCATTTGAAGCTATATCACTTATATCGCAAGTATCTGATGCAAGTCATTTGAGCCGCATGGATTTGAAAGCTAAACCTTACAAATCGCATTGGTTTGAAGCTAAATCATGAGATTCGATAGGATTTGAAGCTAAACCTTCTACATCGTATTGATTTGCAGCTAAATCATGTATTTCGGTGGGATTTGAAGCTATACCTTCTACATCGCTTTGATTTGAATCTAAATCATGTGTTTTGCATGGATTTGATGCTAACTCGTTTGTTTCGCATGCAGTTAAAGCTGATTCATGTATATCGCAAGTATTTGAAGCCAAACCATTTGTTTCGCATGGATTTGAAGCCAAGCCTTCTACTTCGCATTGATTTGAAGCAAAATCATGTGTTCCGCATGGATTTGAAGCTAACTCGTTTGATTCGCCTGCATTTGAAGCTGATTCATGTATATCGCAAGTATTTGAAGCCAAACCATTTGTTTCGCGCGGATTTGAAGCTAAGCCTTCTACTTCGCGTTGATTTGAAGCTAAAGCATGTGTTCCGCATGGATTTGAAGCTACTTCGTTTGTTTCGCCTGCATTTGAAGCTATATCACTTATATCGCAAGTATCTGATGCAAGTCATTTGTGTCGCATGGATTTGAAGCTAAACCTTACAAATCGCATTGGTTTGAAGCTAAATCGTGCACATCGCATTGGTTTGAAGCTAAACCTTCCACATCGTATTGTTTTGAAGCTAAATAATGTGTTTCGTATAGAGTTGAAGCTAGCACGTTTGTTCCGTCTGCATTTGAAGTTATATCACTTGTATCGCAAGTATCTGAAGCTGAATGATTTGTTTCGCATGGATTTGAAGATAAGCCTTCTACTTCGCATTGATTTGAAGCTAAATCATGTGTTTTGCATGGATTTATAGTTAAATCATGTGTTTCGCATGGATTTGAAGCTAAACCTTCTACATCGCATTGATTTGAAGCTAAATCATGTGTTTTGCATGGATTTGATGCTAACTCGTTTGTTTCCCCTGCATTTGAAGCTATTTCAGTTATATCGCAAGTCTCTGATGCTAAATCATTTGTTTCGCATGGATTTGAAGCTAAGCCTTCTACTTCGCATGGATTTAAAGCTAAATGATGTGTACCGCATGGATTTTGAAGCTAACTCGTTTGATTCGTCTGCATTTGATGCTACATCACTTATATCGCAAGCATCTGAACCTAAATCATTTGTTTCGCATGGATTTGAAGCTAAACCTTCTACATCGTATTGATTTGAAGCTGAAACATTTGTTTTGCATGGATTTGAAGCTAAGCCTTCTATTTCGCATGGATTTGAAGCTAAATGATATGTATCGCATGGATTTTGAAGCTAACTCGTTTCATTCGTCTGCATTTGAAGCTACATCACTTAAATCGAAAGCATCTGAACCTAAATCATTTGTTTCGCATGGATTTGTAGCTAAACCTTCTACATCGCATTGATTTGAAGCTAAATCATTTGTTTCGCATGGATTTGTAGCTAAACCTTCTACATCGTATCGATTTGAAGCTAAATGATATGTATCGCATGGATTTTGAAGCTATCCCGTTTGATTCGTCTGCATTTGCAGCTATATCACTTATATCACAAGTGTTTGATGCTAAATCATTTGTTTCGCATGGATTTGAAGCTAAACCTTCCAAATCGTATCGATTTGAAGCTAAATGATATGTATCGCCGGCATTTTGAAGCTACCCCGTTTGATTCTTCTGCATTTGCAGCTGTATCACTTATATCACAAGTGTTTGAAGCTCAATCATTTGTTTCGCACGGATTTGAAGCTACACCTTCTACATCGCATTGATTTGAAGCTAAATCATGAGATTCGCTAGGATTTGAAGCTAAACCTTCTACATCGTATTGATTTGCAGCTAAATCATGTATTTCGGTGGGATTTGAAGCTATACCTTCTACATCGCTTTGATTTGAATCTAAATCATGTGTTTTGCATGGATTTGATGCTAACTCGTTTGTTTCGCATGCAGTTAAAGGTGATTCATGTATATCGCTAGTATTTGAAGCCAAACCATTTGTTTCGCATGGATTTGAAGCCAAGCCTTCTACTTCGCATTGATTTGAAGCTAAATCATGTGTGTTGCATGGATTTTATGCTAACTCGTTTGTTTCGCATAGAGTTAAAGCTGATTCATGTATATCGCATGTATTTGAAGCCAAACCATTTGTTTCGCATGGATTTGAAGCCAAGCCTTCTACTTCGCATTGATTTGAAGCTAAATCATGTGTTCCGCATGGATTTGTAGCTAACTCGTTTGATTCGCCTGCATTTGAAGCTATAGCACTTATATCGCAAGTACTTGAACCTGAATCATTTGTTTCGCGCGGATTTGAAGCTAAGCCTTCTACTTCGCGTTGATTTGAAGCTAAAGCATGTGTTTCGTTTGGATTTGAAGCTACTTCGTTTGTTTCGCCTGCATTTGAAGCTATATCACTTATATCGCAAGTATCTGAAGCTGAATGATTTGTTTCGCATGGATTTGAAGATAAGCCTTCTACTTCGCATTGATTTGAAGCTAAATCATGTGTTTTGCATGGATTTATAGTTAAATCATGTGTTTCGCATGGATTTGAAGCTAAACCTTCTACATCGTATTGATTTGAAGCTGAATCATTTGTTTTGAATGGATTTGAAGCTAAACCTTCTATTTCGCATGGATTTAAAGCTAAATGATATGTATCGCATGGATTTTGAAGCTAACTCGTTTCATTCGTCTGCATTTGAAGCTATATCACTTATATCCCAAGTGTTTGATGCTAAATCATTTGTTTCGCATGGATTTGAAGCTAAACCTTCCAAATCGCATTGGTTTGAAGCTAAATCGTGCACATCGCATTGGTTTGAAGCTAAACCTTCCACATCGTATTGTTTTGAAGCTAAATAATGTGTTTCGTATAGAGTTGAAGCTAGCACGTTTGTTCCGTCTGCATTTGAAGTTATATCACTTATATCGCAAGTATCTGAAGCTGAATGATTTGTTTCGCATGGATTTGAAGATAAGCCTTCTACTTCGCATTGATTTGAAGCTAAATCATGTGTTTTGCATGGATTTATAGTTAAATCATGTGTTTCGCATGGATTTGAAGCTAAACCTTCTACATCGCATTGATTTGAAGCTAAATCATGTGTTTTGCATGGATTTGATGCTAACTCGTTTGTTTCCCCTGCATTTGAAGCTATTTCAGTTATATCGCAAGTCTCTGATGCTAAATCATTTGTTTCGCATGGATTTGAAGCTAAGCCTTCTACTTCGCATGGATTTAAAGCTAAATGATGTGTACCGCATGGATTTTGAAGCTAACTCGTTTGATTCGTCTGCATTTGATGCTACATCACTTATATCGCAAGCATCTGAACCTAAATCATTTGTTTCGCATGGATTTGAAGCTAAACCTTCTACATCGTATTGATTTGAAGCTGAATCATTTGTTTTGCATGGATTTGAAGCTAAACCTTACAAATCGCATTGGTTTGAAGCTAAATCGTGCACATCGCATTGGTTTGAAGCTAAACCTTCCACATCGTATTGTTTTGAAGCTAAATAATGTGTTTCGTATAGAGTTGAAGCTAGCACGTTTGTTCCGTCTGCATTTGAAGTTATATCACTTATATCGCAAGTATCTGAAGCTGAATGATTTGTTTCGCATGGATTTGAAGATAAGCCTTCTACTTCGCATTGATTTGAAGCTAAATCATGTGTTTTGCATGGATTTATAGTTAAATCATGTGTTTCGCATGGATTTGAAGCTAAACCTTCTACATCGCATTGATTTGAAGCTAAATCATGTGTTTTGCATGGATTTGATGCTAACTCGTTTGTTTCCCCTGCATTTAAAGCTATTTCAGTTATATCGCAAGTCTCTGATGCTAAATCATTTGTTTCGCATGGATTTGAAGCTAAGCCTTCTACTTCGCATGGATTTAAAGCTAAATGATGTGTACCGCATGGATTTTGAAGCTAACTCGTTTGATTCGTCTGCATTTGATGCTACATCACTTATATCGCAAGCATCTGAACCTAACTCATTTGTTTCGCATGGATTTGAAGCTAAACCTTCTACATCGTATTGATTTGAAGCTGAATCATTTGTTTTGCATGGAATTGAAGCTAAGCCTTCTATTTCGCATGGATTTAAAGCTAAATGATATGTATCGCATGGATTTTGAAGCTAACTCGTTTCATTCGTCTGCATTTGAAGCTACATCACTTAAATCGAAAGCATCTGAACCTAAATCATTTGTTTCGCATGGATTTGTAGCTAAACCTTCTACATCGCATTGATTTGAAGCTAAATCATTTGTTTCGCATGGATTTGTAGCTAAACCTTCTACATCGCATTGATTTGAAGCTAAATCATGTGTTTCGCATGGATTTGATGCTAACTCGTTTGTTTCCCCTGCATTTGAAGCTATTTCAGTTATATCGCAAGTCTCTGATGCTAAATCATGTGTTTCGCTTGGATTTGAAGCTAAACCTTCTACTTCACATGGATTTAAAGCTAAATGATGTGTACCGCATGGATTTTTAATCTAACTCGTTTGATTCGTCAGCATTTGATGCTACATCACTTAAATCGAAAGCATCTGAACCTAAATCATTTGTTTCGCATGGATTTGTAGCTAAACCTTCTACATCGCATTGATTTGAAGCTAAATGATATGTATCGCATGGATTTTGAAGCTACCCCGTTTGATTCGTCTGCATTTGCAGCTATATCACTTATATCACAAGTGTTTGAAGCTAAATCATTTGTTTCGCATGGATTTGAAGCTAAACCTTCTACATCTCATTGATTTGAAGCTAAATCATGTGATTCGCTTGGATTTGAATCTAAACCTTCTACGTCGCTTTGATTTGAAGCTAAATCATGTGTTTTGCTTGGATTTGATGCTAACTCGTTTGTCTCCCCTGCATTTAAAGCTATATCAGTTATATCGCAAGTATCTGATGCTAAATCATTTGTTTCGCATGGATTGGAAGCTAAACCTTCCACATCGTATCGATTTAAAGCTAAATGATATGTATCGCCTGCAATTTGAAGCTACCCCGTTTGATTCGTCTGCATTTACAGCTATATCACTTATATCACAAGTGTTTGAAGGTAAATCATTTGTTTCGCATGGATTTGAAACTAAACCTTCTACATCGCATTGATTTGAAGCTAAATCATGTGTTTCGCTTGGATTTGAAGCTATACCTTCTACATCGCTTTCATTTGAAGCTAAATCATGTGTTTCGCATGGATTTGTTCTAACTCGTTTGTCTCCCCTGCA
Organism: Megalopta genalis; assembly: GCF_051020955.1. Classification (NCBI taxonomy): domain Eukaryota; kingdom Metazoa; phylum Arthropoda; class Insecta; order Hymenoptera; family Halictidae; genus Megalopta; species Megalopta genalis. The sequence goes on along the minus strand of NW_027476226.1, from coordinate 372,284 downwards.
TTTGAAGCTATTTTATATATATTGCAAGTATCTGAGGCTAAATCATTTGTTCCGCATGGATTTGAAGCTAAACCTCCTATATCGCATTGTTTTGAAGCTAAATCATGTGTTTTGCATGGATTTGAAGCTAAATCATGTGTTTCGCATGGATTTGAAGCTAAACCTTCTACATCCCATTGATTTGAAGCTGTTTCATTTATACCGCAAGTATTTGAAAGTAAATCATTTGTTTCGCATGGATTTGAAGCTAAACCTCCTACATCGCATTTATTTGCAGCTAAATCATGTGTTTCGCATGGATTTGCAGCTAACTCGTTCGTTTCCCCTGCATTTGTTGCCTTATCACTTATATCGCAAGTATCTGATTCTAAATCATTTGTTTCGCATGGATTTGAAGCTAAAACTTCTACATCGCATAGATTTGCAGCCAAATCATGTGATCGGCACGGATTTGAAGTTAACTCGTTTGTTTCGCCTGCATTTGAAGCTATATCACTTATATCGCAAGTATTTGAAGCTAAACCATTTGTTTCGCCCGGATTTGAAGCTAAACCTTCTACATCGCATTGATTTGAAGCTATATCACGTGCTTCGCTTGGATTTGAATCTTACTCGTTTGTTTCGCCTGCATTTGAAGCTGTATTATATATATCGCAAGTATTTGAAGCTAAATCATTTGTTTCGCATGGATTTGAAGCTAAACCTTCCACATCGTATCGATTTGAAGCTAAATGATATGTATCGCATGGATTTTGAAGCTACCCCGTTTGATTCGTCTGCATTTGCAGCTATAGCACTTATATCGCAAGTATTTGAACCTGAATCATTTGTTTCGCGCGGATTTGAAGCTAAGCCTTCTACTTCGCGTTGATTTGAAGCTAAAGCATGTGTTTCGTTTGGATTTGAAGCTACTTCGTTTGTTTCGCCTGCATTTGAAACTATATCACTTATATCGCAAGTATCTGATGCAAGTCATTTGTGTCGCATGGATTTGAAGCTAAACCTTACAAATCGCATTGGTTTGAAGCTAAATCGTGCACATCGCATTGGTTTGAAGCTAAACCTTCCACATCGTATTGTTTTGAAGCTAAATAATGTGTTTCGTATGGAGTTGAAGCTAGCACGTTTGTTCCGTCTGCATTTGAAGTTATATCACTTATATCGCAAGTATCTGAAGCTGAATGATTTGTTTCGCATGGATTTGAAGATAAGCCTTCTACTTCGCATTTATTTGAAGCTAAATCATGTGTTTTGCATGGATTTATAGTTAAATCATGTGTTTCGCATGGATTTGAAGCTAATCCTTCTACATCGCATTGATTTGAAGCTAAATCATGTGTTTTGCATGGATTTGATGCTAACTCGTTTGTTTCCCCTGCATTTGATGGTATAACACATATATCGCAAGTGTTTGAAGCGAAATCATTTGTTTCGCATGGATTTGAAGCTAAACCTTCTACATCGCATTGATTTGAAGCTAAATCATGTGTTTCGCTTGTATTTGAAGTTAACTCGTTTGTTTGGTCTGCATTTGAAGCTATATCAGTTATATCGCAAGTATCTGATGCTAAATCATTTGTTTCGCATGGATTTGAAGCTAAACCTTCCAAATCGTATCGATTTGAAGCTAAATGATATGTATCGCCTGCATTTTGAAGCTACCCCGTTTGATTCTTCTGCATTTGCAGCTGTATCACTTATATCACAAGTGTTTGAAGCTCAATCATTTGTTTCGCACGGATTTGAAGCTACACCTTCTACATCGCATTGATTTGAAGCTAAATCATGAGATTCGCTAGGATTTGAAGCTAAACCTTCTACATCGTATTGATTTGCAGCTAAATCATGTATTTCGGTGGGATTTGAAGCTATACCTTCTACATCGCTTTGATTTGAATCTAAATCATGTGTTTTGCATGGATTTGATGCTAACTCGTTTGTTTCGCATAGAGTTAAAGCTGATTCATGTATATCGCAAGTATTTGAAGCCAAACCATTTGTTTCGCATGGATTTGAAGCCAAGCCTTCTACTTCGCATTGATTTGAAGCTAAATCATGTGTTCCGCATGGATTTGAAGTTAACTCGTTTGATTCGCCTGCATTTGAAGCTATAGCACTTATATCGCAAGTATTTGAACCTGAATCATTTGTTTCGCGCGGATTTGAAGCTAAGCCTTCTACTTCGCGTTGATTTGAAGCTAAAGCATGTGTTTCGTTTGGATTTGAAGCTACTTCGTTTGTTTCGCCTGCATTTGAAGCTATATCGCAAGTATCTGAAGCTGAATGATTTGTTTCGCATGGATTTGAAGATAAGCCTTCTACTTCGCATTGATTTGAAGCTAAATCATGTGTTTTGCATGGATTTATAGTTAAATCATGTGTTTCGCATGGATTTGAAGCTAAACCTTCTACATCGTATTGATTTGAAGCTGAATCATTTGTTTTGCATGGATTTGAAGCTAAACCTTCTATTTCGCATGGATTTAAAGCTAAATGATATGTATCGCATGGATTTTGAGGCTAACTCGTTTCATTCGTCTGCATTTGAAGCTATATCACTTATATCCCAAGTGTTTGATGCTAAATCATTTGTTTCGCATGGATTTGAAGCTAAACCTTCCAAATCGTATCGATTTGAAGCTAAATGATATGTATGGCCTGCATTTTGAAGCTACCCCGTTTGATTCTTCTGCATTTGCAGCTGTATCACTTATATCACAAGTGTTTGAAGCTCAATCATTTGTTTCGCACGGATTTGAAGCTACACCTTCTACATCGCATTGATTTGAAGCTAAATCATGTGATTCGCTTGGATTTGAAGCTAAACCTTCTACATCGTATTGATTTGCAGCTAAATCATGTATTTCGGTGGGATTTGAAGCTATACCTTCTACATCGCTTTGATTTGAATCTAAATCATGTGTTTTGCATGGATTTGATGCTAACTCGTTTGTTTCGCATGCAGTTAAAGCTGATTCATGTATATCGCAAGTATTTGAAGCCAAACCATTTGTTTCGCATGGATTTGAAGCCAAGCCTTCTACTTCGCATTGATTTGAAGCTAAATCATGTGTGTTGCATGGATTTTATGCTAACTCGTTTGTTTCGCATAGAGTTAAAGCTGATTCATGTATATCGCAAGTATTTGAAGCCAAACCATTTGTTTCGCATGGATTTGAAGCCAAGCCTTCTACTTCGCATTGATTTGAAGCCAAATCATGTGTTCCGCATGGATTTGAAGCTAACTCGTTTGATTCGCCTGCATTTGAAGCTATAGCACTTATATCGCAAGTATTTGAACCTGAATCATTTGTTTCGCGCGGATTTGAAGCTAAGCCTTCTACTTCGCGTTGATTTGAAGCTAAAGCATGTGTTTCGTTTGGATTTGAAGCTACTTCGTTTGTTTCGCCTGCATTTGAAGCTATATCGCAAGTATCTGAAGCTGAATGATTTGTTTCGCATGGATTTGAAGATAAGCCTTCTACTTCGCATTGATTTGAAGCTAAATCATGTGTTTTGCATGGATTTATAGTTAAATCATGTGTTTCGCATGGATTTGAAGCTAAACCTTCTACATCGTATTGATTTGAAGCTGAATCATTTGTTTTGCATGGATTTGAAGCTAAACCTTCTATTTCGCATGGATTTAAAGCTAAATGATATGTATCGCATGGATTTTGAAGCTAACTCGTTTCATTCGTCTGCATTTGAAGCTATATCCCTTATATCCCAAGTGTTTGATGCTAAATCATTTGTTTCGCATGGATTTGAAGCTAAACCTTCCAAATCGTATCGATTTGAAGCTAAATGATATGTATCGCCTGCATTTTGAAGCTACCCCGTTTGATTCTTCTGCATTTGCAGCTGTATCACTTATATCACAAGTGTTTGAAGCTCAATCATTTGTTTCGCACGGATTTGAAGCTACACCTTCTACATCGCATTGATTTGAAGCTAAATCATGTGATTCGCTTGGATTTGAAGCTAAACCTTCTACATCGTATTGATTTGCAGCTAAATCATGTATTTCGGTGGGATTTGAAGCTATACCTTCTACATCGCTTTGATTTGAATCTAAATCATGTGTTTTGCATGGATTTGATGCTAACTCGTTTGTTTCGCATGCAGTTAAAGCTGATTCATGTATATCGCAAGTATTTGAAGCCAAACCATTTGTTTCGCATGGATTTGAAGCCAAGCCTTCTACTTCGCATTCATTTGAAGCTAAATCATGTGTTCCGCATGGATTTGAAGCTAACTCGTTTGATTCGCCTGCATTTGAAGCTATAGCACTTATATCGCAAGTATTTGAACCTGAATCATTTGTTTCGCGCGGATTTGAAGCTAAGCCTTCTACTTCGCGTTGATTTGAAGCTAAAGCATGTGTTTCGTTTGGATTTGAAGCTACTTCGTTTGTTTCGCCTGCATTTGAAGCTATATTAAGCTATATATATATTTGATGCTACATCACTTATATCGCAAGCATCTGAACCTAAATCATTTGTTTCGCATGGATTTGAAGCTAAGCCTTCTACATCGTATTGATTTGAAGCTGAATCATTTGTTTTGCATGGATTTGAAGCTAAGTCTTCTATTTCGCATGGATTTAAAGCTAAATGATATGTATCGCATGGATTTTGAAGCTAACTCGTTTCATTCGTCTGCATTTGAAGCTACATCACTTAAATCGAAAGCATCTGAACCTAAATCATTTGTTTCGCATGGATTTGTAGCTAAACCTTCTACATCGCATTGATTTGAAGCTAAATCATTTGTTTCGCATGGATTTGTAGCTAAACCTTCTACATCGTATCGATTTGAAGCTAAATGATATGTATCGCATGGATTTTGAAGCTATCCCGTTTGATTCGTCTGCATTTGCAGCTATATCACTTATATCACAAGTGTTTGATGCTAAATCATTTGTTTCGCATGGATTTGAAGCTAAACCTTCCAAATCGTATCGATTTGAAGCTAAATGATATGTATCACCTGCATTTTGAAGCTACCCCGTTTGATTCTTCTGCATTTGCAGCTGTATCACTTATATCACAAGTGTTTGAAGCTCAATCATTTGTTTCGCACGGATTTGAAGCTACACCTTCTACATCGCATTGATTTGAAGCTAAATCATGAGATTCGCTAGGATTTGAAGCTAAACCTTCTACATCGTATTGATTTGCAGCTAAATCATGTATTTCGGTGGGATTTGAAGCTATACCTTCTACATCGCTTTGATTTGAAACTAAATCATGTGTTTTGCATGGATTTGATGCTAACTCGTTTGTTTCGCATGCAGTTAAAGGTGATTCATGTATATCGCTAGTATTTGAAGCCAAACCATTTGTTTCGCATGGATTTGAAGCCAAGCCTTCTACTTCGCATTGATTTGAAGCTAAATCATGTGTGTTGCATGGATTTTATGCTAACTCGTTTGTTTCGCATAGAGTTAAAGCTGATTCATGTATATCGCAAGTATTTGAAGCCAAACCATTTGTTTCGCATGGATTTGAAGCCAAGCCTTCTACTTCGCATTGATTTGAAGCTAAATCATGTGTTCCGCATGGATTTGAAGCTAACTCGTTTGATTCGCCTGCATTTGAAGCTATAGCACTTATATCGCAAGTACTTGAACCTGAATCATTTGTTTCGCGCGGATTTGAAGCTAAGCCTTCTACTTCGCGTTGATTTGAAGCTAAAGCATGTGTTTCGTTTGGATTTGAAGCTATATCACTTATATCGCAAGTATCTGAAGCTGAATGATTTGTTTCGCATGGATTTGAAGATAAGCCTTCTACTTCGCATTGATTTGAAGATAAATCATGTGTTTTGCATGGATTTATAGTTAAATCATGTGTTTCGCATGGATTTGAAGCTAAACCTTCTACATCGTATTGATTTGAAGCTGAATCATTTGTTTTGCATGGATTTGAAGCTAAACCTTCTATTTCGCATGGATTTAAAGCTAAATGATATGTATCGCATGGATTTTGAAGCTAACTCGTTTCATTCGTCTGCATTTGAAGCTATATCACTTATATCCCAAGTGTTTGATGCTAAATCATTTGTTTCGCATGGATTTGAAGCTAAACCTTCCAAATCGTATCGATTTGAAGCTAAATGATATGTATCGCCTGCATTTTGAAGCTACCCCGTTTGATTCTTCTGCATTTGCAGCTGTATCACTTATATCACAAGTGTTTGAAGCTCAATCATTTGTTTCGCACGGATTTGAAGCTACACCTTCTACATCGCATTGATTTGAAGCTAAATCATGTGATTCGCTTGGATTTGAAGCTAAACCTTCTACATCGTATTGATTTGCAGCTAAATCATGTATTTCGGTGGGATTTGAAGCTATACCTTCTACATCGCTTTGATTTGAATCTAAATCATGTGTTTTGCATGGATTTGATGCTAACTCGTTTGTTTCGCATGCAGTTAAAGCTGATTCATGTATATCGCAAGTATTTGAAGCCAAACCATTTGTTTCGCATGGATTTGAAGCCAAGCCTTCTACTCCGCATTGATTTGAAGCTAAATCATGTGTTCCGCATGGATTTGAAGCTAACTCGTTTGATTCGCCTGCATTTGAAGCTATAGCACTTATATCGCAAGTATTTGAACCTGAATCATTTGTTTCGCGCGGATTTGAAGCTAAGCCTTCTACTTCGCGTTGATTTGAAGCTAAAGCATGTGTTTCGTTTGGATTTGAAGCTACTTCGTTTGTTTCGCCTGCATTTGAAGCTATATTAAGCTATATATATATTTGATGCTACATCACTTATATCGCAAGCATCTGAACCTAAATCATTTGTTTCGCATGGATTTGAAGCTAAGCCTTCTACATCGTATTGATTTGAAGCTGAATCATTTGTTTTGCATGGATTTGAAGCTAAGTCTTCTATTTCGCATGGATTTAAAGCTAAATGATATGTATCGCATGGATTTTGAAGCTAACTCGTTTCATTCGTCTGCATTTGAAGCTACATCACTTAAATCGAAAGCATCTGAACCTAAATCATTTGTTTCGCATGGATTTGTAGCTAAACCTTCTACATCGCATTGATTTGAAGCTAAATCATTTGTTTCGCATGGATTTGTAGCTAAACCTTCTACATCGTATCGATTTGAAGCTAAATGATATGTATCGCATGGATTTTGAAGCTATCCCGTTTGATTCGTCTGCATTTGCAGCTATATCACTTATATCACAAGTGTTTGATGCTAAATCATTTGTTTCGCATGGATTTGAAGCTAAACCTTCCAAATCGTATCGATTTGAAGCTAAATGATATGTATCACCTGCATTTTGAAGCTACCCCGTTTGATTCTTCTGCATTTGCAGCTGTATCACTTATATCACAAGTGTTTGAAGCTCAATCATTTGTTTCGCACGGATTTGAAGCTACACCTTCTACATCGCATTGATTTGAAGCTAAATCATGAGATTCGCTAGGATTTGAAGCTAAACCTTCTACATCGTATTGATTTGCAGCTAAATCATGTATTTCGGTGGGATTTGAAGCTATACCTTCTACATCGCTTTGATTTGAAACTAAATCATGTGTTTTGCATGGATTTGATGCTAACTCGTTTGTTTCGCATGCAGTTAAAGGTGATTCATGTATATCGCTAGTATTTGAAGCCAAACCATTTGTTTCGCATGGATTTGAAGCCAAGCCTTCTACTTCGCATTGATTTGAAGCTAAATCATGTGTGTTGCATGGATTTTATGCTAACTCGTTTGTTTCGCATAGAGTTAAAGCTGATTCATGTATATCGCAAGTATTTGAAGCCAAACCATTTGTTTCGCATGGATTTGAAGCCAAGCCTTCTACTTCGCATTGATTTGAAGCTAAATCATGTGTTCCGCATGGATTTGAAGCTAACTCGTTTGATTCGCCTGCATTTGAAGCTATAGCACTTATATCGCAAGTACTTGAACCTGAATCATTTGTTTCGCGCGGATTTGAAGCTAAGCCTTCTACTTCGCGTTGATTTGAAGCTAAAGCATGTGTTTCGTTTGGATTTGAAGCTATATCACTTATATCGCAAGTATCTGAAGCTGAATGATTTGTTTCGCATGGATTTGAAGATAAGCCTTCTACTTCGCATTGATTTGAAGCTAAATCATGTGTTTTGCATGGATTTATAGTTAAATCATGTGTTTCGCATGGATTTGAAGCTAAACCTTCTACATCGTATTGATTTGAAGCTGAATCATTTGTTTTGCATGGATTTGAAGCTAAACCTTCTATTTCGCATGGATTTAAAGCTAAATGATATGTATCGCATGGATTTTGAAGCTAACTCGTTTCATTCGTCTGCATTTGAAGCTATATCACTTATATCCCAAGTGTTTGATGCTAAATCATTTGTTTCGCATGGATTTGAAGCTAAACCTTCCAAATCGCATTGGTTTGAAGCTAAATCGTGCACATCGCATTGGTTTGAAGCTAAACCTTCCACATCGTATTGTTTTGAAGCTAAATAATGTGTTTCGTATAGAGTTGAAGCTAGCACGTTTGTTCCGTCTGCATTTGAAGTTATATCACTTATATCGCAAGTATCTGAAGCTGAATGATTTGTTTCGCATGGATTTGAAGATAAGCCTTCTACTTCGCATTGATTTGAAGCTAAATCATGTGTTTTGCATGGATTTATAGTTAAATCATGTGTTTCGCATGGATTTGAAGCTAAACCTTCTACATCGCATTGATTTGAAGCTAAATCATGTGTTTTGCATGGATTTGATGCTAACTCGTTTGTTTCCCCTGCATTTGAAGCTATTTCAGTTATATCGCAAGTCTCTGATGCTAAATCATTTGTTTCGCATGGATTTGAAGCTAAGCCTTCTACTTCGCATGGATTTAAAGCTAAATGATGTGTACCGCATGGATTTTGAAGCTAACTCGTTTGATTCGTCTGCATTTGATGCTACATCACTTATATCGCAAGCATCTGAACCTAAATCATTTGTTTCGCATGGATTTGAAGCTAAACCTTCTACATCGTATTGATTTGAAGCTGAATCATTTGTTTTGCATGGATTTGAAGCTAAACCTTACAAATCGCATTGGTTTGAAGCTAAATCGTGCACATCGCATTGGTTTGAAGCTAAACCTTCCACATCGTATTGTTTTGAAGCTAAATAATGTGTTTCGTATAGAGTTGAAGCTAGCACGTTTGTTCCGTCTGCATTTGAAGTTATATCACTTATATCGCAAGTATCTGAAGCTGAATGATTTGTTTCGCATGGATTTGAAGATAAGCCTTCTACTTCGCATTGATTTGAAGCTAAATCATGTGTTTTGCATGGATTTATAGTTAAATCATGTGTTTCGCATGGATTTGAAGCTAAACCTTCTACTTCGCGTTGATTTGAAGCTAAAGCATGTGTTTCGTTTGGATTTGAAGCTACTTCGTTTGTTTCGCCTGCATTTGAAGCTATATCACTTATATCGCAAGTATCTGAAGCTGAATGATTTGTTTCGCATGGATTTGAAGATAAGCCTTCTACTTCGCATTGATTTGAAGATAAATCATGTGTTTTGCATGGATTTATAGTTAAATCATGTGTTTCGCATGGATTTGAAGCTAAACCTTCTACATCGTATTGATTTGAAGCTGAATCATTTGTTTTGCATGGATTTGATGCTAACTCGTTTGTTTCCCCTGCATTTGAAGCTATTTCAGTTATATCGCAAGTCTCTGATGCTAAATCATTTGTTTCGCATGGATTTGAAGCTAAGCCTTCTACTTCGCATGGATTTAAAGCTAAATGATGTGTACCGCATGGATTTTGAAGCTAACTCGTTTGATTCGTCTGCATTTAATGCTACATCACTTATATCGCAAGCATCTGAACCTAAATCATTTGTTTCGCATGGATTTGAAGCTAAACCTTCTACATCGTATTGATTTGAAGCTGAATCATTTGTTTTGCATGGATTTGAAGCTAAACCTTACAAATCGCATTGGTTTGAAGCTAAATCGTGCACATCGCATTGGTTTGAAGCTAAACCTTCCACATCGTATTGTTTTGAAGCTAAATAATGTGTTTCGTATAGAGTTGAAGCTAGCACGTTTGTTCCGTCTGCATTTGAAGTTATATCACTTATATCGCAAGTATCTGAAGCTGAATGATTTGTTTCGCATGGATTTGAAGATAAGCCTTCTACTTCGCATTGATTTGAAGCTAAATCATGTGTTTTGCATGGATTTATAGTTAAATCATGTGTTTCGCATGGATTTGAAGCTAAACCTTCTACATCGCATTGATTTGAAGCTAAATCATGTGTTTTGCATGGATTTGATGCTAACTCGTTTGTTTCCCCTGCATTTAAAGCTATTTCAGTTATATCGCAAGTCTCTGATGCTAAATCATTTGTTTCGCATGGATTTGAAGCTAAGCCTTCTACTTCGCATGGATTTAAAGCTAAATGATGTGTACCGCATGGATTTTGAAGCTAACTCGTTTGATTCGTCTGCATTTGATGCTACATCACTTATATCGCAAGCATCTGAACCTAAATCATTTGTTTCGCATGGATTTGAAGCTAAACCTTCTACATCGTATTGATTTGAAGCTGAATCATTTGTTTTGCATGGAATTGAAGCTAAGCCTTCTATTTCGCATGGATTTAAAGCTAAATGATATGTATCGCATGGATTTTGAAGCTAACTCGTTTCATTCGTCTGCATTTGAAGCTACATCACTTAAATCGAAAGCATCTGAACCTAAATCATTTGTTTCGCATGGATTTGTAGCTAAACCTTCTACATCGTATCGATTTGAAGCTAAATGATATGTATCGCATGGATTTTGAAGCTATCCCGTTTGATTCGTCTGCATTTGCAGCTATATCACTTATATCACAAGTGTTTGATGCTAAATCATTTGTTTCGCATGGATTTGAAGCTAAACCTTCCAAATCGCATTGGTTTGAAGCTAAATGATATGTATCGCCTGCATTTTGAAGCTACCCCGTTTGATTCTTCTGCATTTGCAGCTGTATCACTTATATCACAAGTGTTTGAAGCTCAATCATTTGTTTCGCACGGATTTGAAGCTACACCTTCTACATCGCATTGATTTGAAGCTAAATCATGAGAGTCGCTTTGATTTGAAGCTAAACCTTCTACATCGTATTGATTTGCAGCTAAATCATGTATTTCGATGGGATTTGAAGCTATACCTTCTACATCGCTTTGATTTGAATCTAAATCATGTGTTTTGCATGGATTTGATGCTAACTCGTTTGTTTCGCATGCAGTTAAAGCTGATTCATGTATATCGCAAGTATTTGAAGCCAAACCATTTGTTTCGCATGGATTTGAAGCCAAGCCTTCTACTTCGCATTGATTTGAACCTAAATCATGTGTTCCGAATGGATTTGAAGCTAACTCGTTTGGTTCGCCTGCATTTGAAGCTATAGCACTTATATCGCAAGTATTTGAACCTGAATCATTTGTTTCGCGCGGATTTGAAGCTAAGCCTTCTACTTCGCGTTGATTTGAAGCTAAAGCATGTGTTTCGTTTGGATTTGAAGCTACTTCGTTTGTTTCGCCTGCATTTGAAGCTATATCACTTATATCGCAAGTATCTGATGCAAGTCATTTGTGTCGCATGGATTTGAAGCTAAACCTTCCACATCGTATTGTTTTGAAGCTAAATAATGTGTTTCGTATGGAGTTGAAGCTAGCACGTTTGTTCCGTCTGCATTTGAAGTTATATCACTTATATCGCAAGTATCTGAAGCTGAATGATTTGTTTCGCATGGATTTGAAGATAAGCCTTCTACTTCGCATTTATTTGAAGCTAAATCATGTGTTTTGCATGGATTTATAGTTAAATCATGTGTTTCGCATGGATTTGAAGCTAATCCTTCTACATCGCATTGATTTGAAGCTAAATCATGTGTTTTGCATGGATTTGATGCTAACTCGTTTGTTTCCCCTGCATTTGATGGTATAACACATATATCGCAAGTGTTTGAAGCGAAATCATTTGTTTCGCATGGATTTGAAGCTAAACCTTCTACATCGCATTGATTTGAAGCTAAATCATGTGTTTCGCTTGTATTTGAAGCTAACTCGTTTGTTTGGTCTGCATTTGAAGCTATATCAGTTATATCGCAAGTATCTGATGCTAAATCATTTGTTTCGCATGGATTTGAAGCTAAACCTTCCAAATCGTATCGATTTGAAGCTAAATGATATGTATCGCCTACATTTTGAAGCTACCCCGTTTGATTCTTCTGCATTTGCAGCTGTATCACTTATATCACAAGTGTTTGAAGCTCAATCATTTGTTTCGCACGGATTTGAAGCTACACCTTCTACATCGCATTGATTTGAAGCTAAATCATGAGATTCGCTGGGATTTGAAGCTAAACCTTCTACATCGTATTGATTTGCAGCTAAATCATGTATTTCGGTGGGATTTGAAGCTATACCTTCTACATCGCTTTGATTTGAATCTAAATCATGTGTTTTGCATGGATTTGATGCTAACTCGTTTGTTTCGCATGCAGTTAAAGCTGATTCATGTATATCGCAAGTATTTGAAGCCAAACCATTTGTTTCGCATGGATTTGAAGCCAAGCCTTCTACTTCGCATTGATTTGAAGCTAAATCATGTGTTTTGCATGGATTTTATGCTAACTCGTTTGTTTCGCATAGAGTTAAAGCTGATTCATGTATATCGCAAGTATTTGAAGCCAAACCATTTGTTTCGCATGGATTTGAAGCCAAGCCTTCTACTTCGCATTGATTTGAAGCTAAATCATGTGTTCCGCATGGATTTGAAGCTAACTCGTTTGATTCGCCTGCATTTGAAGCTATAGCACTTATATCGCAAGTATTTGAACCTGAATCATTTGTTTCGCGCGGATTTGAAGCTAAGCCTTCTACTTCGCGTTGATTTGAAGCTAAAGCATGTGTTTCGTTTGGATTTGAAGCTACTTCGTTTGTTTCGCCTGCATTTGAAGCTATATCACTTATATCGCAAGTATCTGAAGCTGAATGATTTGTTTCGCATGGATTTGAAGATAAGCCTTCTACTTCGCATTGATTTGAAGCTAAATCATGTGTTTTGCATGGATTTATAGTTAAATCATGTGTTTCGCATGGATTTGAAGCTAAACCTTCTACATCGCATTGATTTGAAGCTAAATCATGTGTTTTGCATGGATTTGATGCTAACTCGTTTGTTTCCCCTGCATTTGAAGCTATTTCAGTTATATCGCAAGTCTCTGATGCTAAATCATTTGTTTCGCATGGATTTGAAGCTAAGCCTTCTACTTCGCATGGATTTAAAGCTAAATGATGTGTACCGCATGGATTTTGAAGCTAACTCGTTTGATTCGTCTGCATTTGATGCTACATCACTTATATCGCAAGCATCTGAACCTAAATCATTTGTTTCGCATGGATTTGAAGCTAAACCTTCTACATCGTATTGATTTGAAGCTGAATCATTTGTTTTGCATGGATTTGAAGCTAAACCTTACAAATCGCATTGGTTTGAAGCTAAATCGTGCACATCGCATTGGTTTGAAGCTAAACCTTCCACATCGTATTGTTTTGAAGCTAAATAATGTGTTTCGTATAGAGTTGAAGCTAGCACGTTTGTTCCGTCTGCATTTGAAGTTATATCACTTATATCGCAAGTATCTGAAGCTGAATGATTTGTTTCGCATGGATTTGAAGATAAGCCTTCTACTTCGCATTGATTTGAAGCTAAATCATGTGTTTTGCATGGATTTATAGTTAAATCATGTGTTTCGCATGGATTTGAAGCTAAACCTTCTACATCGCATTGATTTGAAGCTAAATCATGTGTTTTGCATGGATTTGATGCTAACTCGTTTGTTTCCCCTGCATTTAAAGCTATTTCAGTTATATCGCAAGTCTCTGATGCTAAATCATTTGTTTCGCATGGATTTGAAGCTAAGCCTTCTACTTCGCATGGATTTAAAGCTAAATGATGTGTACCGCATGGATTTTGAAGCTAACTCGTTTGATTCGTCTGCATTTGATGCTACATCACTTATATCGCAAGCATCTGAACCTAAATCATTTGTTTCGCATGGATTTGAAGCTAAACCTTCTACATCGTATTGATTTGAAGCTGAATCATTTGTTTTGCATGGAATTGAAGCTAAGCCTTCTATTTCGCATGGATTTAAAGCTAAATGATATGTATCGCATGGATTTTGAAGCTAACTCGTTTCATTCGTCTGCATTTGAAGCTACATCACTTAAATCGAAAGCATCTGAACCTAAATCATTTGTTTCGCATGGATTTGTAGCTAAACCTTCTACATCGTATCGATTTGAAGCTAAATGATATGTATCGCATGGATTTTGAAGCTATCCCGTTTGATTCGTCTGCATTTGCAGCTATATCACTTATATCACAAGTGTTTGATGCTAAATCATTTGTTTCGCATGGATTTGAAGCTAAACCTTCCAAATCGCATTGGTTTGAAGCTAAATGATATGTATCGCCTGCATTTTGAAGCTACCCCGTTTGATTCTTCTGCATTTGCAGCTGTATCACTTATATCACAAGTGTTTGAAGCTCAATCATTTGTTTCGCACGGATTTGAAGCTACACCTTCTACATCGCATTGATTTGAAGCTAAATCATGAGAGTCGCTTTGATTTGAAGCTAAACCTTCTACATCGTATTGATTTGCAGCTAAATCATGTATTTCGATGGGATTTGAAGCTATACCTTCTACATCGCTTTGATTTGAATCTAAATCATGTGTTTTGCATGGATTTGAAGCTAACTCGTTTGTTTCGCATGCAGTTAAAGCTGATTCATGTATATCGCAAGTATTTGAAGCCAAACCATTTGTTTCGCATGGATTTGAAGCCAAGCCTTCTACTTCGCATTGATTTGAACCTAAATCATGTGTTCCGAATGGATTTGAAGCTAACTCGTTTGGTTCGCCTGCATTTGAAGCTATAGCACTTATATCGCAAGTATTTGAACCTGAATCATTTGTTTCGCGCGGATTTGAAGCTAAGCCTTCTACTTCGCGTTGATTTGAAGCTAAAGCATGTGTTTCGTTTGGATTTGAAGCTACTTCGTTTGTTTCGCCTGCATTTGAAGCTATATCACTTATATCGCAAGTATCTGATGCAAGTCATTTGTGTCGCATGGATTTGAAGCTAAACCTTCCACATCGTATTGTTTTGAAGCTAAATAATGTGTTTCGTATGGAGTTGAAGCTAGCACGTTTGTTCCGTCTGCATTTGAAGTTATATCACTTATATCGCAAGTATCTGAAGCTGAATGATTTGTTTCGCATGGATTTGAAGATAAGCCTTCTACTTCGCATTTATTTGAAGCTAAATCATGTGTTTTGCATGGATTTATAGTTAAATCATGTGTTTCGCATGGATTTGAAGCTAATCCTTCTACATCGCATTGATTTGAAGCTAAATCATGTGTTTTGCATGGATTTGAAGCTAAACCTTCTACATCGTATTGATTTGAAGCTGAATCATTTGTTTTGCATGGATTTGAAGCTAAACCTTCTATTTCGCATGGATTTAAAGCTAAATGATATGTATCGCATGGATTTTGAAGCTAACTCGTTTCATTCTTCTGCATTTGAAGCTATATCGCTTATATCCCAAGTGTTTGATGCTAAATCATTTGTTTCGCATGGATTTGAAGCTAAACCTTCCAAATCGTATCGATTTGAAGCTAAATGATATGTATCGCCTGCATTTTGAAGCTACCCCGTTTGATTCTTCTGCATTTGCAGCTGTATCACTTATATCACAAGTGTTTGAAGCTCAATCATTTGTTTCGCACGGATTTGAAGCTACACCTTCTACATCGCATTGATTTGAAGCTAAATCATGTGATTCGCTTGGATTTGAAGCTAAACCTTCTACATCGTATTGATTTGCAGCTAAATCATGTATTTCGGTGGGATTTGAAGCTATACCTTCTACATCGCTTTGATTTGAATCTAAATCATGTGTTTTGCATGGATTTGATGCTAACTCGTTTGTTTCGCATGCAGTTAAAGCTGATTCATGTATATCGCAAGTATTTGAAGCCAAACCATTTGTTTCGCATGGATTTGAAGCAAGCCTTCTACTTCGCATTGATTTGAAGCAAAATCATGTGTTCCGCATGGATTTGAAGCTAACTCGTTTGATTCGCCTGCATTTGAAGCTATATCACTTATATCGCAAGTATTTGAACCTGAATCATTTGTTTCGCGCGGATTTGAAGCTAAGCCTTCTACTTCGCGTTGATTTGAAGCTAAAGCATGTGTTTCGTTGGATTTGAAGCTACTTCGTTTGTTTCGCCTGCATTTGAAGCTATATCACTTATATCGCAAGTATCTGATGCAAGTCATTTGTGTCGCATGGATTTGAAGCTAAACCTTACAAATCGCATTGGTTTGAAGCTAAATCGTGCACATCGCATTGGTTTGAAGCTAAACCTTCCACATCGTATTGTTTTGAAGCTAAATAATGTGTTTCGAATGGAGTTGAAGCTAGCACTTTTGTTCCGTCTGCATTTGAAGTTATATCACTTATATCGCAAGTATCTGAAGCTGAATGATTTGTTTCGCATGGATTTGAAGATAAGCCTTCTACTTCGCATTGATTTGAAGCTAAATCATGTGTTTTTGAATGGATTTGATGCTAACTCGTTTGTTTCCCCTGCATTTGAAGCTATTTCAGTTATATCGCAAGTATCTGATGCTAAATCATGTGTTTCGCTTGGATTTGAAGCTAAACCTTCTACTTCACATGGATTTAAAGCTAAATGATGTGTACTGCATGGATTTTGAAGCTAACTCGTTTGATTCGTCTGCATTTGATGCTACATCACTTATATCCCAGCATCTGAACCTAAATCATTTGTTTCGCATGGATTTGAAGCTAAGCCTTCTACTTCGCATGGATTTAAAGCTGAATCATTTGTTTTGCATGGATTTGAAGCTAAGGCCTTCTATTTCGCATGGATTTAAAGCTAAATGATATGTATCGCATGGATTTTGAAGCTAACTCGTTTCATTCGTCTGCATTTGAAGCTATATCACTTATATCCCAAGTGTTTGATGCTAAATCATTTGTTTCGCATGGATTTGAAGCTAAACCTTCCAAATCGTATCGATTTGAAGCTAAATGATATGTATCGCCTGCATTTTGAAGCTACCCCGTTTGATTCTTCTGCATTTGCAGCTGTATCACTTATATCACAAGTGTTTGAAGCTCAAGCATTTGCTCCGCACGGATTTGAAGCTACACCTTCTACATCGCATTGATTGAAGCTAAATCATGAGATTCGCTTGGATTTGAAGCTAAACCTTCTACATCGTATTGATTTGCAGCTAAATCATGTATTTCGGTGGGATTTGAAGCTATACCTTCTACATCGCTTTGATTTGAATCTAAATCATGTGTTTTGCATGGATTTGATGCTAACTCGTTTGTTTCGCATGCAGTTAAAGCTGATTCATGTATATCGCAAGTATTTGAAGCCAAACCATTTGTTTCGCATGGATTTGAAGCCAAGCCTTCTACTTCGCATTGATTTGAAGCTAAATCATGTGTTTTGATGGATTTGATGCTAACTCGTTTGTTTCGCATGCAGTTAAAGCTGATTCATGTATATCGCAAGTATTTGAAGCCAAACCATTTGTTTCGCATGGATTTGAAGCGAAGCCTTCTACTTCGCATTGATTTGTAGCTAAATCATGCGTTTTGCATGGATTTGATGCTAACTCGTTTGTTTCCCCTGCATTTGAAGCTATTTCAGTTATATCGCAAGTTTCTGATGCTAAATCATGTGTTTCGCTTGGATTTGAAGCTAAACCTTCTACTTCACATGGATTTAAAGCTAAATGATGTGTACCGCATGGATTTTTAAGCTAACTCGTTTGATTCGTCAGCATTTGATGCTACATCACTTAAATCGAAAGCATCTGAACCTAAATCATTTGTTCGCATGGATTTGTAGCTAAACCTTCTACATCGCATTGATTTGAAGGTAAATCACTTGTTTCGCATGGATTTGTAGCTAAACCTTCTACATCGTATCGATTTGAAGCTAAATGATATGTATCGCATGGATTTTGAAGCTATCCCGTTTGATTCGTCTGCATTTGCAGCTATATCACTTATATCACAAGTGTTTGAATCTAAATCATTTGTTTCGCATGGATTTGAATCTAAACCTTCTACATCGCATTGATTTGAAGCTAAATCATGTGTTTTGCATGGATTTGATACTAACTCGTTTGTTTCCCCTGCATTTGAAGTTATGTCAGTTATATCGCAAGTATCTGATGATAAATCATTTGTTTCGCATGGATTTGAAGCTAAGCCTTCTACTTCGCATGGATTGAAAGCTAAATCATGTGTTTCGCTTGGATTTGAAGCTATACCTTCTACATCGCTTTGATTTGAAGCTAAATCATGTGTTTCGCATGGATTTGATGCTATCTCGTTTGTTTCCCCTGCATTTGAAGCTATTTCAGTTATATCGCATGTATCAGACGCTAAATCATGTGTTTCGCTTGGTTTTGAAGCTAAACCTCTTACATTGGATTGATTTGCAGCTTAATCATGTGTTTTGCATGGATTTGATGCTAACTCGTTGTTTTCCCCTGCATTTGAAGCTTTATCAGTTATATCGCAAGTATCTGATGCTAAATGATTTGTTTCGCATGGATTTGAAGCTAAACTTTCTACATCGCATTGATTTGCAGCTAAATCATGTGTTTCGCATGGATTTGAAGGTAACTCGTTTGTTTCGTCTGCATTTGAAACTATATAATTTATATCGCAAGGATTTGAATCCAAATCATTTGTGTGGCATGGATTTGATGCTAAACCTTCTACATAGCATTGATTTGCAGCTAAATCATGTGTTTCGCATGGATTTGAAGGTAACTCGTTAGTTTCGCCTGCATTTGATGCTATATCACTTATATCGCAAGTATCTGAAGCTAAATCATATGTTTCGCTTGGATTTGAAGCTAATCCTTCTACAATGCATTGATTTGCAGCTAAATCATGTGTTTCGCATGGATTTGAAGGTAACTCGTTTGTTTCGTCTGCATTTGAAACTATATAATTTATATCGCAAGGATTTGAAGCCAAATCATTTGTGTCGCATGGATTTGAAGCTAAACCTTCTACATCGCATTGTTTCGATGCTACATCATGTGTACCGCATGGATTTGCATCTAAACCTTCTACATCGCTTTGATTTGAAGCTAAATCATGTGTTTTGCATGGATTTGATGCTAACTCGTTTGTTTCCCCTGCATTTGAAGCTATATCAGTTGTATCGCAATTATCTGATGCTAAATCATTTGTTTCGCATGGATTTGAAGCTAAACCTTCTACATCGCATTGATTTGCAGCTAAATCATGTGTTTCGCATGGATTTGAATCTATCTCGTTCGTTTCGCCTGCATTTGATGCTATATCACTTATATCGCAAGTGTTTGAAGCAAAACCATTTGTTTCGCATGGATTTGAAACTAATCCTTCTACATCATATCGATTTGAAGCTAAATGATATGTATCGCATGGATTTTGAAGCTATTCCATTTGATTCGTCTGCATTTGCAGCTATATCACTTATATCACAATTGTTTGAAGCTAAATCACTTGTTTCGCATGGATTTGAAGCTAAACCTTCTACATCGCATTGATTTGAAGATAAATTATGTGTTTCGCTTGGATATGAAGCTAAGCCTTCTATTTCGCATGGATTTAAAGCTAAATGATGTGTATCGCATGGATTTTGAAGCGAACTCGTTTGGTTCGTCTGCATTTGAAGCTATATCACTTTTATCCCAAGTGTTTGATGCTAAATCATTTGTTTCGCATGGATTTGAAGCTAAACCTTCTACATCGTATTGATTTGAAGCTGAAACATTTGTTTTGCATGGATTTGAAGCTAAGCCTTCTATTTCGCATGGATTGAAAGCTAAATTATGTGAATCGCATGGATTTTGAAGCTAACTCGCTTGATTCGTCTGCATTTGAAGCTATATCACTTATATCCCAAGTGTTTGATGCTGAATCATTTGTTTCGCATGGATTTGACGCTAAACCTTCTACATCGCATTGATTTGAAGTTAAATCATGTGTTTCGCTTGGATTTGAAGCTAAGCCTTCTACATCGCTTTGATTTGAAGCTAAATCATGTGTACCGCATGGATTTTGAAGCTGACTTGTTTGATTCGTCTGCATTCGATGCTACATCAATTACATCGCAAGCATCTGAACCTAAATCATTTGTGTCGCATGGATTTGAAGCTAAACCTTCTACATCGCATAGATTTGAAGCTAAATCATGTGTTTCGCTTGGATGTGAAGCAAACTCGTTTGTTTAATCTGCATTTGAAGCTATATCACTCATATCGCAAGTATCTGAAGCTAAATCATATGTTTCGCTTGGATTTGAAGCTAATCCTTCTACAATGCATTGATTTGCAGCTAAATCATGTGTTTCGCATGGATTTGAAGGTAACTCGTTTGTTTCGTCTGCATTTGAAACTATATAATTTATATCGCAAGGATTTGAATCCAAATCATTTGTGTGGCATGGATTTGATGCTAAACCTTCTACATAGCATTGATTTGCAGCTAAATCATGTGTTTCGCATGGATTTGAAGGTAACTCGTTAGTTTCGCCTGCATTTGATGCTATATCACTTATATCGCAAGTATCTGAAGCTAAATCATATGTTTCGCTTGGATTTGAAGCTAATCCTTCTACAATGCATTGATTTGCAGCTAAATCATGTGTTTCGCATGGATTTGAAGGTAACTCGTTTGTTTCGTCTGCATTTGAAACTATATAATTTATATCGCAAGGATTTGAAGCCAAATCATTTGTGTCGCATGGATTTGAAGCTAAACCTTCTACATCGCATTGTTTCGATGCTACATCATGTGTACCGCATGGATTTGCATCTAAACCTTCTACATCGCTTTGATTTGAAGCTAAATCATGTGTTTTGCATGGATTTGATGCTAACTCGTTTGTTTCCCCTGCATTTGAAGCTATATCAGTTGTATCGCAATTATCTGATGCTAAATCATTTGTTTCGCATGGATTTGAAGCTAAACCTTCTACATCGCATTGATTTGCAGCTAAATCATGTGTTTCGCATGGATTTGAATCTATCTCGTTCGTTTCGCCTGCATTTGATGCTATATCACTTATATCGCAAGTGTTTGAAGCAAAACCCATTTGTTTCGCATGGATTTGAAACTAATCCTTCTACATCATATCGATTTGAAGCTAAATGATATGTATCGCATGGATTTTGAAGCTATTCCATTTGATTCGTCTGCATTTGCAGCTATATCACTTATATCACAATTGTTTGAAGCTAAATCACTTGTTTCGCATGGATTTGAAGCTAAACCTTCTACATCGCATTGATTTGAAGATAAATTATGTGTTTCGCTTGGATATGAAGCTAAGCCTTCTATTTCGCATGGATTTAAAGCTAAATGATGTGTATCGCATGGATTTTGAAGCGAACTCGTTTGGTTCGTCTGCATTTGAAGCTATATCACTTTTATCCCAAGTGTTTGATGCTAAATCATTTGTTTCGCATGGATTTGAAGCTAAACCTTCTACATCGTATTGATTTGAAGCTGAAACATTTGTTTTGCATGGATTTGAAGCTAAGCCTTCTATTTCGCATGGATTGAAAGCTAAATTATGTGAATCGCATGGATTTGAAGCTAACTCGCTTGATTCGTCTGCATTTGAAGCTATATCACTTATATCCCAAGTGTTTGATGCTGAATCATTTGTTTCGCATGGATTTGACGCTAAACCTTCTACATCGCATTGATTTGAAGTTAAATCATGTGTTTCGCTTGGATTTGAAGCTAAGCCTTCTACATCGCTTTGATTTGAAGCTAAATCATGTGTACCGCATGGATTTTGAAGCTGACTTGTTTGATTCGTCTGCATTCGATGCTACATCAATTACATCGCAAGCATCTGAACCTAAATCATTTGTGTCGCATGGATTTGAAGCTAAACCTTCTACATCGCATAGATTTGAAGCTAAATCATGTGTTTCGCTTGGATGTGAAGCAAACTCGTTTGTTTAATCTGCATTTGAAGCTATATCACTCATATCGCAAGTATCTGAAGCTAAATCATATGTTTCGCTTGGATTTGAAGCTAATCCTTCTACAATGCATTGATTTGCAGCTAAATCATGTGTTTCGCATGGATTTGAAGGTAACTCGTTTGTTTCGTCTGCATTTGAAACTATATAAGTTATATCGCAAGGATTTGAATCCAAATCATTTGTGTGGCATGGATTTGATGCTAAACCTTCTACATAGCATTGATTTGCAGCTAAATCATGTGTTTCGCATGGATTTGAAGGTAACTCGTTAGTTTCGCCTGCATTTGATGCTATATCACTTATATCGCAAGTATCTGAAGCTAAATCATTTGCTTCGCATGGATTTGAAGCTAAACCTTCTACATCGCATTGATTTGCAGCTAAATCATGTGTTTCGCATGGATTTGAAGCTAAACCTTCTACATCACATCGATTTGAAGCTAAATCATGTGTTCCGCTTGGATTGGAAGCTAACTCGTTGTTTCGTCTGGGTTTGAAGCTATATCATTTATATCGAAAGGATTTGAAGCCAAATCATTTGTGTCGCATGGATTTGAAGCTAAACCTTCTACATCGCATTGATTTGATGCTACATCATGTGTACCGCATGGATTTGCATCTAAACCTTCTTCATCGCATTGATTTGCAGCTAAATCATGCGTTTCGCATAGATTTTGAAGCTAACTCGTTTGATACGTCTGCATTTGAAGCTATATCGCTTATATCGCATGTATCTGATGCTAAATCATTTGTTTCGCATGGATTTGAAGCTAAACCTTCTACATGGCATTGATTTGAAGCTAAATCATGTGATTCGTTTGGATTTGAGGCTAGCTCGTTTGTTTCGCCTGCATTTGAAGCAATGTCACTTATATCGCAAGTGTCTGAAGCTAAGTCATTGGTTTCGCATGGATTTGAAGCTAAACCTTCTGCATCGCATTAATTTTAATTAAATCATGTGTTTCGCATGGAATTGAAGCTAACTGGTTTGTTTCGTCTGCATTTGGAGTTGTGCCACTTATATCGCTAGTATCTGAAGCTAAACCATTGGTTTCGCATGGATTTGAAGCTAAACCTTATACTTCGCATTGATTTGAAGCTAAATCATGTGTTTCGCATGGATTTGATGCTAACTCGTTTGTTTCCCCTGCATTTGAAGCTATTTCAGTTATATCGCATGTATCAGACGCTAAATCATGTGTTTCGCTTGGATTTGAAGCTAAACCTTTTACATTGGATTGATTTGCAGCTTAATCATGTGTTTTGCATGGATTTGATGCTAACTCGTTGTTTTCCCCTGCATTTGAAGCTTTATCAGTTATATCGCAAGTATCTGATGCTAAATGATTTGTTTCGCATGGATTTGAAGCTAAACTTTCTACATCCCATTGATTTGCAGCTAAATCATGTGTTTCGCATGGATTTGAAGCTAACTCGTTCGCTTCGCCTGCATTTGGTGCTGTATCACTTATATCGCAAGTGTTTGAAGCTAAATCATTTGTTTCGCAGGGATTTGAAGCTAAACCTTCTACATCGTATTGATTTGAAGCTGAAACATTTGTTTTGCGTGGATTTGAAGCTAAGCCTTCTATTTCGCATGGATTGAAAGCTAAATGATGTGAATCGCATGGATTTTGAAGCTAACTCGCTTGATTCGTCTGCATTTGAAGCTATATCACTTATATCCCAAGTGTTTGATGCTGAATCATTTGTTTCGCATGGATTTGACGCTAAACCTTCTACATCGCATTGATTTGAACTTAAATCATGCGTTTTGCTTGGATTTCATGCTAACTCGTTCGTTTCGCCTGCATTTGATGCTATATCACTTATATCGCAAGTATCTGTAGCTAAATCATTTGTTTCGCGTGGATTTGAAGCTAAACCTTCTACATCGTATTGATTTGAAGCTAACTCATTTGTTTCGCATGGATTTGAAGCTAAACATTCTACATCGCATGGATTTGAAGCTAAGCCTTCTATTTCGCATGGATTTAAAGATAAATGATGTGAATCGCATGGATATTGAAGCTAACTCGTTGATTCGTCTGCATTTGAAGCTATATCACTTATACCCCAAGTGTTTGATGCTAAATCATTTGTTTCTCATGGATTTGTAGCTAAACCTTCTACATCGCACTGATTTGAAGTTAAATCATGTGTTTCGCTTGGATTTGAAGCTAAGCCTTCTACATCGCTTTGATTTGAAGCTAAATCATGTGTACCGCATGGATTTGAAGCTGACTTGTTTGATTCGTCTGCATTCGATGCTACATCAATTACATCGCAAGCATCTGAACCTAAATCATTTGTGTCGCATGGATTTGAAGCTAAACCTTCTACATCGCATAGATTTGAAGCTAAATCATGTGTTTCGCTTGGATGTGAAGCAAACTCGTTTGTTTAATCTGCATTTGAAGCTATATCACTCATATCGCAAGTATCTGAAGCTAAATCATATGTTTCGCTTGGATTTGAAGCTAATCCTTCTACAATGCATTGATTTGCAGCTAAATCATGTGTTTCGCATGGATTTGAAGGTAACTCGTTTGTTTCGTCTGCATTTGAAACTATATAATTTATATCGCAAGGATTTGAATCCAAATCATTTGTGTGGCATGGATTTGATGCTAAACCTTCTACATAGCATTGATTTGCAGCTAAATCATGTGTTTCGCATGGATTTGAAGGTAACTCGTTAGTTTCGCCTGCATTTGATGCTATATCACTTATATCGCAAGTATCTGGAGCTAAATCATATGTTTCGCTTGGATTTGAAGCTAATCCTTCTACAATGCATTGATTTGCAGCTAAATCATGTGTTTCGCATGGATTTGAAGGTAACTCGTTTGTTTCGTCTGCATTTGAAACTATATAATTTATATCGCAAGGATTTGAAGCCAAATCATTTGTGTCGCATGGATTTGAAGCTAAACCTTCTACATCGCATTGTTTCGATGCTACATCATGTGTACCGCATGGATTTGCATCTAAACCTTCTACATCGCTTTGATTTGAAGCTAAATCATGTGTTTTGCATGGATTTGATGCTAACTCGTTTGTTTCCCCTGCATTTGAAGCTATATCAGTTGTATCGCAATTATCTGATGCTAAATCATTTGTTTCGCATGGATTTGAAGCTAAACCTTCTACATCGCATTGATTTGCAGCTAATTCATGTGTTTCGCATGGATTTGAATCTATCTCGTTCGTTTCGCCTGCATTTGATGCTGTATCACTTATATCGCAAGTGTTTGAAGCAAAACCATTTGTTTCGCATGGATTTGAAACTAATCCTTCTACATCATATCGATTTGAAGCTAAATGATATGTATCGCATGGATTTTGAAGC
Organism: Megalopta genalis; assembly: GCF_051020955.1. Lineage (NCBI taxonomy): Eukaryota > Metazoa > Arthropoda > Insecta > Hymenoptera > Halictidae > Megalopta > Megalopta genalis. Next base: position 346,763 of record NW_027476226.1, on the reverse strand, counting down.
TATTCCATTTGATTCGTCTGCATTTGCAGCTATATCACTTATATCACAATTGTTTGAAGCTAAATCACTTGTTTCGCATGGATTTGAAGCTAAACCTTCTACATCGCATTGATTTGAAGATAAATTATGTGTTTCGCTTGGATATGAAGCTAAGCCTTCTATTTCGCATGGATTTAAAGCTAAATGATGTGTATCGCATGGATTTTGAAGCGAACTCGTTTGGTTCGTCTGCATTTGAAGCTATATCACTTTTATCCCAAGTGTTTGATGCTAAATCATTTGTTTCGCATGGATTTGAAGCTAAACCTTCTACATCGTATTGATTTGAAGCTGAAACATTTGTTTTGCATGGATTTGAAGCTAAGCCTTCTATTTCGCATGGATTGAAAGCTAAATTATGTGAATCGCATGGATTTTGAAGCTAACTCGCTTGATTCGTCTGCATTTGAAGCTATATCACTTATATCCCAAGTGTTTGATGCTGAATCATTTGTTTCGCATGGATTTGACGCTAAACCTTCTACATCGCATTGATTTGAAGTTAAATCATGTGTTTCGCTTGGATTTGAAGCTAAGCCTTCTACATCGCTTTGATTTGAAGCTAAATCATGTGTACCGCATGGATTTTGAAGCTATCTCGTTTGATTCGTCTGAGTTTGAAGCTATATCACTTATATACCAATTGTTGGAAGCCAAATCATTTGTTTCGCATAGATTTGAAGCAAAACCTTCTACATCGCATTGATTTGAACCTAAATCATGTGTTTGGCTTGGATTTGAAGCTAAATATTCTACATCGCATTTATTTGAAGCTAAATCATGTGAATAGCACGGATTTTGAAGCTAACTCGTTTGTTTCGTCAGTATTTGAAGCTATACCACTTATATCCCAAGTGTTTGAAGCTATCTCGTTTGTTTCCCCTGCATTTGACGCTATGTCAGTTATATCGCAAGTATCTGATGTTAAATCATTTGTTTCTTATCGATTTGAAGTTAAACTTTCCACGTCGCATTGATTTGAAGCTAAGTCATGTGTTTCGCTTTGATTTGAAGCTATATCACTTATATCGCAAGTAGCTGATGCTTAATCATTTGTGTCGCTTGGATATGAAGCTAAACCTTCTACATAGCATTGAGTTGAAGCTTAATCATGTGTTTTGTATGAATTTGATGCTAACTCGTTTGTTTCTCCTGCATTTGAAGCTATATCACTTATATCCCAAGTGTATGCAGCTAAATCATTTGTTTCGCATGGATTTGAAGATAACTCTTTTGTTCGCCTGTATTTGAAGCTATATCACTTATATCGCAAGCATTTGAAACTAAATCATTCGTTTCACATGGATTTGAAGCTAAACCTTGTACATCGCATTGATTCGAAGCTAAATCATGTGTTTCGCTTGGATATGATGCTAACTCGTATGTTTCCCCTGCATTTGAAGCTATATCACTTATATCGCAAGCATTTGAAACTAAATCATTCGTTTCACATGGATTTGAAGCTAAACCTTCTACGTAGCATTGATTTGAAGCTTAATCATGTGTTTTGCATGCATTTGAAGCTAACTCGTTTGTTTCGTCTGCATTTGAAACTATATAATTTATATCGCAAGGATTTGAAGCCAAATCATTTGTGTCCCATGGATTTGAAGCTAAACCTTCTACATCGCATTGATTTTATGCTACATCATGTGTACCGCATGGATTTGCATCTAAACCTTCTTCATCGCATTGATTTGCAGCTAAATCATGCGTTTCGCATGGATTTTGAAGCTAACTCGTTTGATTCGCCTGCATTTGAAGCTATATCTCTTATATAGCAAGTATCTGAAGCTAAATAATTTGTGTCGCATGGATTTGATGCTAATCCTTCTACATAGCATTGATTTGCAGCTAAATCATGTGTTTCGCATGGATTTGAAGGTAACTCGTTAGTTCCGCCTGCATTTGATGCTATATCACTTATATCGCAAGTATCTGAACTTAAATCATTTGTTTCGCATGGATTTCAAGCTAAACCCTCTACATCGCATTGATTTGGAGCTAAATCATTTGTTTCGCAAGTATTTGAAGCTAAACCTTCTACATCACATCGATTTGAAGCTAAATCATGTGATCAGCTTGGATTTGAAGCTAACTCGTTTGTTTCGTCTGCATTTGATGCTATATAATTTATATCGCAAGGATTTGAAGCCAAATCATTTGTGTCCCATGGATTTGAAGCTAAACCTTCTACAACGCATTGATTAGATGCTAGATCATGTGTACCGCATGGATTTGCATCTAAACCTTCTTCATCGCATTGATTTGCAGCTAAATCATGCGTTCCGCATGGATTTTGAAGCTAACTCGTTTGATTCGTCTGCATTTGAAGCTATATCACTTATATAGCAAGTATCTGAAGCTAAATAATTTGTGTCGCATGGATTTGATGCTAAACCTTCTACATAGCATTGATTTGCAGCTAAATCATGTGTTTCGAATGGATTTGAAGGTAACTCGTTAGTTTAGCCTGCATTTGATGCTATATCACTTATATCGCAACTATCTGAACCTAAATCATTTGTTTCGCATGGATTTCAAGCTAAACCCTCTACATCACATTGATTTGGAGCTAAATCATTTGTTTCGCAAGTATTTGAAGCTAAACCTTCTACATAGCATTGATTTGAAGCTTAATCATGTGTTTTGCATAGATTTGAAGCTAAGTCGTCTGTTTCTCCTGCATTTGAAGCTATATCACTTATATCGCAAGTAGCTGAAGCTAAATCATTTGCTTCGCATGGATTTGAAGCTAAACCTTCTACATCGCATTGATTTGCAGCTAAATCATGTGTTTCGCATGGATTTGAAGCTAAACCTTCTACATCACATCGATTTGAAGCTAAATCATGTGTTGCGCTTGGATTTGAAGCTAACTCGTTTGTTTCGTCTGGATTTGAAACTATATAATTTATATCGCAAGGATTTGAAGCCAAATCATTCGTGTCCCATGGATTTGAAGCTAAACTTTCTACATCGCATTGTTTTCATGCTACATCATGTGTACCGCATGGATTTGCATCTAAACATTCTTCATCGCATTGATTTGCAGCTAAATCATGCGTTTCGCATGGATTTTGAAGCTAACTCGTTTGATTCGTCTGCATTTGAAGCTATATCACTTATATAGCAAGTATCTGAAGCGAAATAATTTGTGTCGCATGGATTTGAAGCTAAACCTTCTACATCGCATTGATTTGCAGCTAAATCATGTGTTTTCGCATGGATTTGAAGCTAAACCTTCTACATCACATCAATTTGAAGCTAAATCATGTGTTCCGCTTGGATTTGAAGGTAACTCGTTTGTTTCGTCTGCATTTGAAGCTATATCATTTATATCGCAAGTATCTGAAGCTAAATCATTTGAGCCGCATGGATTTGAAGCTAACCTTCTACGTAGCATTGATTTGAAGCTTAATCATGTGTTTTGCATGGATTTGACGCTAACTCGTTTGTTTCGTCTGCATTTGAAACTATATAATTTACATCGCAAGGATTTGAAGCCAAATCATTAGCTTCGCATGGATTTAAAGCAAAACCTTCTACATCGCATTGATTTGCAGCTAAATCATGTGTTTCGCATGGATTTGAAACTAAACCTTCTACATCGCATTAATTTGAAGCTAAATCATGTGTTTCGCTTGGATGTGAAGCAAACTCGTTCGCTTAATCTGCATTTGAATCTATATCACTCATATCGCAAGTATCTGAAGCTAAATCATTTGTTTCGCATGGATTTGAAGCTAAACCTTCTACATCGCATTGATTTGCAGCTAAATCATGTGTTTCGCATGGATTTGAAGCTAACTCGTTCGTTTCGTCTGCATTTGATGCTATATCACTTATATCGCAAGTGTTTGAAGCTATATCATTTGTTTCGCATGGATTTGAAGCTAAACCTTCTACATCGCATTGATGTGAAGCTAAATCATGTGTTTCGCTTGGATTTGAAGCTATACCTTCTACATCGCTTTGATTTGAAGCTAAATCATGTGTTTTGCATGGAATTAATGCTAACTCGTTTGTTTCCCCTGCATTTGAAGCTATTTCGGTTATATCGCAAGTATCTGATGCTAAATCATTTGTTTCGCATGGATTTCAAGCTAAACCTACTACATCGCATTGATTTGCATCTAAATCATGTGTTTCGCATGGATTTGAAGCTAACTCGTTCGTTTCGCCTGCATTTGATGCTATATCCCTTATATCGCAAGTGTTTGAAGCTAAATAATTTGTTTCGCATGGATTTGAAGCTAAACCTTCTACATCGCATTGATTTGAAGCTAAATGATGTGTTTCGCTTGGATTTGAAGCTATACCTTCTACATCGCATTGATTTGCAGCTAAATCATGTGTTTCGCATGGATTTGAAGCTAACTCGTTCGTTTCGCCTGCATTTGATGCTATATCACTTATATCGCAAGTGTTTGAAGCTAAATCATTTGTTTCGCATGGATTTGAAGCTAAACCTTCTACATCGCATTGATGTGAAGCTAAATCATGTGTTTCGCTTGGATTTGAAGCTATACCTTCTACATCGCATTGATTTGCAGCTAAATCATGTGTTTCGCATGGATTTGAAGCTAACTCGGTCGTTTCGCCTGCATTTGATGCTACATCACTTATATCGCAAGTATCTAAAGCTAAATCATTAGTTTCGCACGGATTTGAAGCTAAACCTTCTACATCGCATTGATTTGCAGCTAAATCATGTGTTTCGCATGGAATTGATGCTGACTCGTTTGTTTCCCCTGCATTTGAAGCTATTTCAGTTTGATCGCAAGTATCTGATGCTAAATCATTTGTTTCGCATGGATTTGAAGCTAAGCCTTCTACTTCGTGTCGATTTGAAGTTAAATGATTTGTATCGCATGGATTTTGAAGCTTCCCCGTTTGATTCGTCTGTATTTCCTGCTATATCACTTATATCCCAAGTGTTTGTAGGTAAATCATTTGTTTCGCATGGATTTGAGGCTAAACCTTCTACATCGTATTGATTTGAAGCTAAATCATTTGTTTCGCATGGATTTGAATCTATAACTTCTACATCGCATTGATTTGCAGCTAAATCATGTGTTTCGTTTGGATTTGAAGATATACCTTCTACATCGCTTTGATTTGAAGCTAAATCATGTGTTTTGCATGGAATTGATGCTAACTCGTTTGTTTCCCCTGCATTTGAAGCTATTTCGGTTATATCGCAAGTATCTGATGCTAAATCATTTGTCTCGCATGGATTTGAAGCTAAACCTTCTACATCGCATTGATTTGAAGGTAAATCATGTGTTGCGCTTGGATTTGAATCTATACCTTCTACATCGCATTGATTTGAAGCTAAATCATGTGTTTCGTTTGGATTTGAAGATATACCTTGCACATCGCTTTGATTAGCAGCTAAATCATGTGTTTCGCATGGAATTGATGCTAACTCGTTTGTTTCCCCAGCATTTGAAGCTATTTCAGTTATATCGCAAGTATCTGATGCTAAATCATTTGTTTCGCATGGATTTGAAGCTAAGCCTTCTACTTCGTATCGACTTGAAGTTAAATGAAATGTATCGCATGGATTTTGAAGCTTCCCCGTTTGATTCGTCTGCATTTCCTGCTATATCACTTATATCCCAAGTGTTTGAAGCTAAATCATTTGTTTCGCATGGATTTGAAGCTAAACTTTCTACATCGCATTGATTTGAAGCTAAATCATGTGTTTCGCTTGGATTTGAAGCTAACTCGTTAGTTTCGCCTGCATTTGAAGCAATATCAATGTATCGCAAGTATCTGAACCTAAATCATTTGTTTCGCATGGATTTGCAGCTAAGCCTTCTACTTCGTATCGATTTGAAGTTAAATGATATGTATCGCATGGATTTTGAAGCTTCCCCGTTTGATTCGTCTGCATTTCCTGCTATATGACTTATATCCCAAGCGTTTGTAGGTAAATCATTTGTTTCGCATGGATTTGAAGCTAAATCATGTGTTGCGCGTGGATTTGAATCTATACCTTCTACATCGCATTGATTTGAAGCTAAATCATGTGTTTCGTTTGGATTTGAAGATATACCTTCTACATTGCTTTGATTTGAAGCTAAATCATGTGTTTTGCATGGAATTTATGCTAACTCGTTTGTTTCCCCTGCATTTGAAGCTATATCACTTACATCGCAAGCATTTGAAGCTAAATCATGTGTTTCGCTTGTATTTGAAGCTAACCCGTTCGTTTCGCCTGCATTTTTAGCTATATCATTTATATCGCAAGTATTTGAAGGTAAATCATTTGTTTCGCATGAATTTGAAGCTGAACCTTCTACATCGCATTGATTTGAAGCCAAATCATGTGATTCTCTTGGATTTGAATCTAACTCGTTTGTTTCCTGTGCATCTGAAGCTATATCAAATATATCGCAAGTATCTGAACCCTCTACATCGCATTGATTTGGAGCTAAATCATTTGTTTCGCAAGTATTTGAAGCTAAACCCTCTACATCGCATTGATTTGCAGCTAAATCATTGGTTTCGCATGCATTTGAAGCTCAGCCATCTACCTCGCATTGATTTGAAGCTAAATCATGTGTATCGCAAGGATTTTTAAACTAACTCGCTTGTTTCGTCTGCATTTGAAGCTATATCACCTATATCCCAAGTGTTTGAAGCTCAATCATTTGTTTCGCATGGATTTGAAACTAAACCTTCTGCATCGCATTGATTTGCAGCTAAGTCATGTGTTGCGCTTGTGTTTGAAGCTAACTCGTTTGTTTCGTCTGCATTTGGAGCAATATCACTCATATCCGAAGTGTTTGATGTTAATCATTTGTGTCGCATTGATTTGAAGCTAATCCTTCTACATAGCATTGATTCGAAGCTTAATCATGTGTTTTGCATGGATTTGATGCTAAGTCGTTTGTTTCCCCTGCATTTGATGCTATATCACTTATATCCCAAGAGTTTGAAGCTAAATCATTTGTTTCGCATGGATTTGAAGCTGAACCTTCTACATCGCATTGACTTGAAGCTAAATCATTTGTTCCGGATAGATTTGAAGATAAGCCTTCTACTTCGAATTGATTTTAATCTAAATTATGTGTATCGCGTGGATTTTGAAGCTAACTCGTTTGATTCGTCTGCATTTGAAGCAATATCACTCATATCCGAAGTGTTTGTTGTTAATCATTTGTGTCGCATTGATTTGAAGCTAATCCTTCTACATAGCATTGATTCGAAGCTTAATCATGTGTTTTGCATGGATTTGCAGCTAACTCGTTCGTTTCGCTTGCATGTGATTCTATATCACTTATATCGCAAGTATCTGAAGCTAAATCATTTGTTTCGCATGGATGCGAAGCTAAACCTTCTACATCGCATTGATTTGCTGTTAAATCGTGTGTTTTGCATGGATTTGAAGCTAAACCTTCTACTTCGCATTGATTTGAAGCACAATCATGTGTTTTGCATGGATTTGAAGTTAATTCGTTCGTTTCGCATGCAGTTGAAGCTACACCATTTATATCGCTAGTATTTGAAGCTAAATCATTTGTGTCGAATGGATTTGAAACTAAACCTTCTACATCGCATTGATTTGCAGCTAAGTCATGCTTTTCGCACGGATTTGAAGCTAACTCGTTTGTTTCGTCTGCATTTGAATCTATATGACTCATATCACAAGTGATTGAATCGAAATCATTTGTTTCGCATGGATTTGAAGCTAAACCTTCTACATCGCATAGGTTCGAAGCTTAATCATGTGTTTTGCATGGATTTGAAGCTAACTCGTTTGTTTCGTCTGCATTTGATGCTATATAATTTATATCGCAAGGATTTGAAGCCAAATCATTTGTGTCCCATGGATTTGAAGCTAAACCTTCTACAACGCATTGATTAGATGCTAGATCATGTGTACCGCATGGATTTGCATCTAAACCTTCTTCATCGCATTGATTTGCAGCTAAAACATGCGTTCCGCATGGATTTTGAAGCTAACTCGTTTGATTCGTCTGCATTTGAAGCTATATCACTTATATAGCAAGTATCTGAAGCTAAATAATTTGTGTCGCATGGATTTGATGCTAATCCTTCTACATAGCATTGATTTGCAGCTAAATCATGTGTTTCGCATGGATTTGAAGGTAACTCGTTAGTTCCGCCTGCATTTGATGCTATATCACTTATATCGCAAGTATCTGAACTTAAATCATTTGTTTCGCATGGATTTCAAGCTAAACCCTCTACATCGCATTGATTTGGAGCTAAATCATTTGTTTCGCAAGTATTTGAAGCTAAATCTTCTACATCACATCGATTTGAAGCTAAATCATGTGATCAGCTTGGATTTGAACGTATCTCGTTTGTTTCGTCTGCATTTGAAGCTATATCATTTATATCGCAAGTATCTGAAGCTAAATCATTTGTGCCGCATGGATTTGAAGCTAAACCTTCTACGTAGCATTGATTTGAAGCTTAATCAGGTGTTTTGCATGGATTTGAAGCTAACTCGTTTGTTTCGTCTGCATTTGATGCTATATAATTTATATCGCAAGGATTTGAAGCCAAATCATTTGTGTCCCATGGATTTGAAGCTAAACCTTCTACAACGCATTGATTAGATGCTAGATCATGTGTACCGCATGGATTTGCATCTAAACCTTCTTCATCGCATTGATTTGCAGCTAAATCATGCGTTCCGCATGGATTTTGAAGCTAACTCGTTTGATTCGTCTGCATTTGAAGCTATATCACTTATATAGCAAGTATCTGAAGCTAAATAATTTGTGTCGCATGGATTTGATGCTAAACCTTCTACATAGCATTGATTTGCAGCTAAATCATGTGTTTCGAATGGATTTGAAGGTAACTCGTTAGTTTAGCCTGCATTTGATGCTATATCACTTATATCGCAACTATCTGAACCTAAATCATTTGTTTCGCATGGATTTCAAGCTAAACCCTCTACATCACATTGATTTGGAGCTAAATCATTTGTTTCGCAAGTATTTGAAGCTAAACCTTCTACATAGCATTGATTTGAAGCTTAATCATGTGTTTTGCATAGATTTGAAGCTAAGTCGTCTGTTTCTCCTGCATTTGAAGCTATATCACTTATATCGCAAGTAGCTGAAGCTAATCATTTGCTTCGCATGGATTTGAAGCTAAACCTTCTACATCGCATTGATTTGCAGCTAAATCATGTGTTTCGCATGGATTTGAAGCTAAACCTTCTACATCACATCGATTTGAAGCTAAATCATGTGTTGCGCTTGGATTTGAAGCTAACTCGTTTGTTTCGTCTGCATTTGAAACTATATAATTTATATCGCAAGGATTTGAAGCCAAACCATTCGTGTCCCATGGATTTGAAGCTTAACTTTCTACATCGCATTGTTTTCATGCTACATCATGTGTACCGCATGGATTTGCATCTAAACATTCTTCATCGCATTGATTTGCAGCTAAATCATGCGTTTCGCATGGATTTTGAAGCTAACTCGTTTGATTCGTCTGCATTTGAAGCTATATCACTTATATAGCAAGTATCTGAAGCGAAATAATTTGTGTCGCATGGATTTGAAGCTAAACCTTCTACATCGCATTGATTTGCAGCTAAATCATGTGTTTTCGCATGGATTTGAAGCTAAACCTTCTACATCACATCAATTTGAAGCTAAATCATGTGTTCCGCTTGGATTTGAAGGTAACTCGTTTGTTTCGTCTGCATTTGAAGCTATATCATTTATATCGCAAGTATCTGAAGCTAAATCATTTGAGCCGCATGGATTTGAAGCTAAACCTTCTACGTAGCATTGATTTGAAGCTTAATCATGTGTTTTGCATGGATTTGACGCTAACTCGTTTGTTTCGTCTGCATTTGAAACTATATAATTTACATCGCAAGGATTTGAAGCCAAATCATTAGCTTCGCATGGATTTAAAGCAAACCTTCTACATCGCATTGATTTGCAGCTAAATCATGTGTTTCGCATGGATTTGAAACTAAACCTTCTACATCGCATTAATTTGAAGCTAAATCATGAGTTTCGCTTGAATTTGATGCTAAACCTTCTACATCGCATTGATTTGCAGCTGAATCTTGTGTTTCGCATGGATTTGAAACTAACTCGTTTGTTTCGTCTGCAGCTGAAGCTATATCACCTATATCCCAAGTGTTTGAAGCTCAATCATTTGTGTCGCATAGATTTGAAGCTAAATCATGTGTTTCGCTTGGATGTGAAGCAAACTCGTTCGTTTAATCTGCATTTGAATCTATATCACTCATATCGCAAGTATCTGAAGCTAAATCATTTGTTTCGCATGGATTTGAAGCTAAACCTTCTACATCGCATTGATTTGCAGCTAAATCATGTGTTTCGCATGGATTTGAAGCTAACTCGTTCGTTTCGTCTGCATTTGATGCTATATCACTTATATCGCAAGTGTTTGAAGCTATATCATTTGTTTCGCATGGATTTGAAGCTATACCTTCTACATCGCATTGATGTGAAGCTAAATCATGTGTTTCGCTTGGATTTGAAGCTATACCTTCTACATCGCTTTGATTTGAAGCTAAATCATGTGTTTTGCATGGAATTAATGCTAACTCGTTTGTTTCCCCTGCATTTGAAGCTATTTCGGTTATATCGCAAGTATCTGATGCTAAATCATTTGTTTCGCATGGATTTGAAGCTAAACCTACTACATCGCATTGATTTGCATCTAAATCATGTGTTTCGCATGGATTTGAAGCTAACTCGTTCGTTTCGCCTGCATTTGATGCTATATCCCTTATATCACAAGTGTTTGAAGCTAAATAATTTGTTTCGCATGGATTTGAAGCTAAACCTTCTACATCGCATTGATTTGAAGCTAAATGATGTGTTTCGCTTGGATTTGAAGCTATACCTTCTACATCGCATTGATTTGCAGCTAAATCATGTGTTTCGCATGGATTTGAAGCTAACTCGTTCGTTTCGCCTGCATTTGATGCTATATCACTTATATCGCAAGTGTTTGAAGCTAAATCATTTGTTTCGCATGGATTTGAAGCTAAACCTTCTACATCGCATTGATGTGAAGCTAAATCATGTGTTTCGCTTGGATTTGAAGCTATACCTTCTACATCGCATTGATTTGCAGCTAAATCATGTGTTTCGCATGGATTTGAAGCTAACTCGGTCGTTTCGCCTGCATTTGATGCTACATCACTTATATCGCAAGTATCTAAAGCTAAATCATTAGTTTCGCACGGATTTGAAGCTAAACCTTCTACATCGCATTGATTTGCAGCTAAATCATGTGTTTCGCATGGAATTGATGCTAACTCGTTTGTTTCCCCTGCATTTGAAGCTATTTCAGTTTTATCGCAAGTATCTGATGCTAAATCATTTGTTTCGCATGGATTTGAAGCTAAGCCTTCTACTTCGTGTCGATTTGAAGTTAAATGATTTGTATCGCATGGATTTTGAAGCTTCCCCATTTGATTCGTCTGTATATCCTGCTATATCACTTATATCCCAAGTGTTTGTAGGTAAATCATTTGTTTCGCATGGATTTGAGGCTAAACCTTCTACATCGTATTGATTTGAAGCTAAATCATTTGTTTCGCATGGATTTGAATCTATAACTTCTACATCGCATTGATTTGCAGCTAAATCATGTGTTTCGTTTGGATTTGAAGATATACCTTCTACATCGCTTTGATTTGAAGCTAAATCATGTGTTTTGCATGGAATTGATGCTAAGTCGTTTGTTTCCCCTGCATTTGAAGCTATTTCGGTTATATCGCAAGTATCTGATGCTAAATCATTTGTCTCGCATGGATTTGAAGCTAAACCTTCTACATCGCATTGATTTGAAGGTAAATCATGTGTTGCGCTTGGATTTGAATCTATACCTTCTACATCGCATTGATTTGAAGCTAAATCATGTGTTTCGTTTGGATTTGAAGATATACCTTGCACATCGCTTTGATTAGCAGCTAAATCATGTGTTTCGCATGGAATTGATGCTAACTCGTTTGTTTCCCCAGCATTTGAAGCTATTTCAGTTATATCGCAAGTATCTGATGCTAAATCATTTGTTTCGCATGGATTTGAAGCTAAGCCTTCTACTTCGTATCGACTTGAAGTTAAATGAAATGTATCGCATGGATTTTGAAGCTTCCCCGTTTGATTCGTCTGCATTTCCTGCTATATCACTTATATCCCAAGTGTTTGAAGCTAAATCATTTGTTTCGCATGGATTTGAAGCTAAACTTTCTACATCGCATTGATTTGAAGCTAAATCATGTGTTTCGCTTGGATTTGAAGCTAACTCGTTAGTTTCGCCTGCATTTGAAGCAATATCAATGTATCGCAAGTATCTGAACCTAAATCATTTGTTTCGCATGGATTTGCAGCTAAGCCTTCTACTTCGTATCGATTTGAAGTTAAATGATATGTATCGCATGGATTTTGAAGCTTCCCCGTTTGATTCGTCTGCATTTCCTGCTATATGACTTATATCCCAAGCGTTTGTAGGTAAATCATTTGTTTCGCATGGATTTGAAGCTAAATCATGTGTTGCGCGTGGATTTGAATCTATACCTTCTACATCGCATTGATTTGAAGCTAAATCATGTGTTTCGTTTGGATTTGAAGATATACCTTCTACATTGCTTTGATTTGAAGCTAAATCATGTGTTTTGCATGGAATTTATGCTAACTCGTTTGTTTCCCCTGCATTTGAAGCTATATCACTTACATCGCAAGCATTTGAAGCTAAATCATGTGTTTCGCTTGTATTTGAAGCTAACCCGTTCGTTTCGCCTGCATTTTTAGCTATATCATTTATATCGCAAGTATTTGAAGCTAAATCATTTGTTTCGCATGAATTTGAAGCTGAACCTTCTACATCGCATTGATTTGAAGCCAAATCATGTGATTCTCTTGGATTTGAATCTAACTCGTTTGTTTCCTGTGCATCTGAAGCTATATCAAATATATCGCAAGTATCTGAACCCTCTACATCGCATTGATTTGGAGCTAAATCATTTGTTTCGCAAGTATTTGAAGCTAAACCCTCTACATCGCATTGATTTGCAGCTAAATCATTGGTTTCGCATGCATTTGAAGCTCAGCCATCTACCTCGCATTGATTTGAAGCTAAATCATGTGTATCGCAAGGATTTTTAAACTAACTCGCTTGTTTCGTCTGCATTTGAAGCTATATCACCTATATCCCAAGTGTTTGAAGCTCAATCATTTGTTTCGCATGGATTTGAAACTAAACCTTCTGCATCGCATTGATTTGCAGCTAAGTCATGTGTTGCGCTTGTGTTTGAAGCTAACTCGTTTGTTTCGTCTGCATTTGGAGCAATATCACACATATCCGAAGTGTTTGATGTTAATCATTTGTGTCGCATTGATTTGAAGCTAATCCTTCTACATAGCATTGATTCGAAGCTTAATCATGTGTTTTGCATGGATTTGATGCTAAGTCGTTTGTTTCCCCTGCATTTGATGCTATATCACTTATATCCCAAGAGTTTGAAGCTAAATCATTTGTTTCGCATGGATTTGAAGCTGAACCTTCTACATCGCATTGACTTGAAGCTAAATCATATGTTCCGCATAGATTTGAAGATAAGCCTTCTACTTCGAATTGATTTTAATCTAAATTATGTGTATCGCGTGGATTTTGAAGCTAACTCGTTTGATTCGTCTGCATTTGAAGCAATATCACTCATATCCGAAGTGTTTGTTGTTAATCATTTGTATCGCATTGATTTGAAGCTAATCCTTCTACATAGCATTGATTCGAAGCTTAATCATGTGTTTTGCATGGATTTGCAGCTAACTCGTTCGTTTCGCTTGCATGTGATTCTATATCACTTATATCGCAAGTATCTGAAGCTAAATTATTTGTTTCGCATGGATGCGAAGCTAAACCTTCTACATCGCATTGATTTGCTGTTAAATCGTGTGTTTTGCATGGATTTGAAGCTAAACCTTCTACTTCGCATTGATTTGAAGCACAATCATGTGTTTTGCATGGATTTGAAGTTAATTCGTTCGTTTCGCATGCAGTTGAAGCTACACCATTTATATCGCTAGTATTTGAAGCTAAATCATTTGTGTCGAATGGATTTGAAACTAAACCTTCTACATCGCATTGATTTGCAGCTAAGTCATGCTTTTCGCACGGATTTGAAGCTAACTCGTTTGTTTCGTCTGCATTTGAATCTATATGACTCATATCACAAGTGATTGAATCGAAATCATTTGTTTCGCATGGATTTGAAGCTAAACCTTCTACATCGCATAGGTTTGAAGCTTAATCATGTGTTTTGCATGGATTTGAAGCTAACTCGCTGTTCCGTCTGCATTTGTAGCTATATCACTCATATCCCAAGTGTTTGATGCTAAATCAATTGATTCGCAAGGATTTGAAGCTAAACCTTCTACATCGGATTGATTTGAAGCTAAATCATGTGTTACGCTTGGATTTGAATCTAAACCTTCTCCATCGCATTGATTTGAAGCTAAATCATGTGTTTCGATTGTATATGAAGCTAAATCGTTTGTTTCGTCTGCATTTGAAGCTATATCACTTATATCGCAAGTATCTGAAGCTAAATCATTTGAGCAACGTGGATTTGAAGCTAAACCTTCTACGTAACATTGATTTGAAGCTTAATCATGTGTTTTGCATGGATTTGAAGCTAACTCGTTTGTTTCGACTGCATTTGAAGCTATATCAATTATATCCCAAATGTATGAAGCTAAATCATTTGTTTCGCATGGATTTGAAGCTAAACCTTCTACATAGCATTGATTTGAAGCTAAATCATGTGTTTCGTTTGTATATGAAGCTAAATCGTTTGTTTCGTCTCCATTTCAAGCTAATCACTTATATAGCAAGTATCTGAAGCTAAATCATTTGTGTCGCATGGATTTGAAGATAGGCCTTCTACTTCGCATTGATTTGAAGCTAAGTCATGTGTTTCGCTTGGATATGAAGCTAACTCGTTTGTTTAGTCTCCATTTCAAGCTACTCACTTATATAGAAATATATCTGAAGCTGAATCATTTGTGTCGCATGGATTTGAAGATAAGCCTTCTACTTCACATTGATTTGAAGCTAAGTCATGTTTTTCACTTGGATATGAAGCTAACTCGGTTGTTTAGTCTGCATTTGAAGCTAATCACTTATGTAGCAAGTATCTGAACCTAAATCATTTGTTTCGCATAGATTTGAAGCTAAACCTTCTACATCGCATTGATTTGAAGCTATATCACTTATATCCCAAGTGTTTGCAGTTAAATCATGTGTTTCGCATGGATTTGAAACTAAACCTTCTACATCGCATTAATTTGAAGCTAAATCATGAGTTTCGATTGTATATGAAGCTAAACCTTCTACATCGCATTGATTTGCAGCTGAATCATGTGTTTCGTTTGGATTTGAAGATATACCTTCTACATCGCTTTGATTTGAAGCTAAATCATGTGTTTTGCATGGAATTGATGCTAACTCGTTTGTTTCCCCTGCATTTGAAGCTATTTCGGTTATATCGCAAGTATCTGATGCTAAATCATTTGTCTCGCATGGATTTGAAGCTAAACCTTCTACATCGCATTGATTTGCATCTAAATCATGTGTTTCGCATGGATTTGAAGCTAACTCGTTCGTTTCGCCTGCATTTGATGCTATATCAGTTATATCGCAAGTGTTTGAAGCTAAATCATTTGTTTCGCATGGATTTGAAGCTAAACTTTCTACATCGCATTGATTTGAAGCTAAATCATGTGTTTCATTTGGATTTGAAGATATACCTTCTACATTGATTTGATTTGAAGCTAAATCATGTGTTTTGCATGGATTTGATGCTAACTAGTTTGTTCCCCCTGCATTTGAAATTATATCAGTTATATCGCAAGTATCTGATGCTAAATCATTTGTTTCGCATGGATTTGAAGCTAAGCCTTCTACTTCGTGTCGATTTGAAGTTAAATGATATGTATCGCATGGATTTTGAAGCTTCCCCGTTTGACTCGTCTGCATTTCCTGCTATATCACTTATATCCCAAGTATTTGTAGGTAAATCATTTGTTTCGCATGGATTTGAGGCTAATCCTTCTACATCGCATTGATTTGAAGCTAAATCATGTGTTGCGCTTGGATTTGAATCTATAACTTCTACATCGCATTGATTTGAAGCTAAATCATGTGTTTCGTTTGGATTTGAAGATATACCTTCTACATCGCTTTGATTTGAAGCTAAATCATGTGTTTTGCATGGAATTGATGCTAACTCGTTTGTTTCCCCTGCATTTGAAGCTATATCGGTTATATCGCAAGTATCTGATGCTAAATCATTTGTCTCGCATGGATTTGACGATAAACCTTCTACATCGCATTGATTTGAAGCTAAATCATGTATTGCGCTTGGATTTGAATCTATACCTTCTACATCGCATTGATTTGAATCTAAATCATGTGTTTCGTTTGGATTTGAAGATACACCTTCTACATCGCTTTGATTTGAAGCTAAATCATGTGTTTTGCATGGAATTGATGCTAACTCGTTTGTTTCCCCTGCATTTGAAGCTATTTCAGTTATGTCGCAAGTATCTGATACTAAATCATTAATTTCGCATGGATTTGAAGCTAAAGCTTCTACATCGCATTGATTTGCATCTAAATCATGTGTTTCGCATGGATTTGAAGCTAACTCGTTCGTTTCGCCTGCATTTGATGCTATATCACTTATATCGCAAGTGTTTGAAGCTAAATCATTTGTTTCGCATGGATTTGAAGCTAAACTTTCTACATCGCATTGATTTGAAGCTAAATCATGTGTTTCGCTTGGATTTGAAGCTAACTCGTTAGTTTCGCCTGCATTTGAAGCAATATCAATGTATCGCAAGTATCTGAACCTAAATCATTTGTTTCGCATGGATTTGCAGCTAAGCCTTCTACTTCGTATCGATTTGAAGTTAAATGATATGTTTCGCATGGATTTTGAAGCTTCCCCGTTTGATTCGTCTGCATTTCCTGCTATATACTTATATCCCAAGCGTTTGTAGGTAAATCATTTGTTTCGCATGGATTTGAAGCTAAATCATGTGTTGCGCGTGGATTTGAATCTATACCTTCTACATCGCATTGATTCGAAGCTAAATCATGTGTTTCGTTTGGATTTGAAGATATACCTTCTACATTGCTTTGATTTGAAGCTAAATCATGTGTTTTGCATGGAATTTATGCTAACTCGTTTGTTTCCCCTGCATTTGAAGCTATATCACTTACATCGCAAGCATTTGAAGCTAAATCATGTGTTTCGCTTGTATTTGAAGCTAACCCGTTCGTTTCGCCTGCATTTTTAGCTATATCACTTATATCGCAAGTATTTGAAGCTAAATCATTTGTTTCGCATGAATTTGAAGCTGAACCTTCTACATCGCATTGATTTGAAGCCAAATCATGTGATTCTCTTGGATTTGAATCTAACTCGTTTGTTTCCTGTGCATCTGAAGCTATATCAAATATATCGCAAGTATCTGAACCCTCTACATCGCATTGATTTGGAGCTAAATCATTTGTTTCGCAAGTATTTGAAGCTAAACCCTCTACATCGCATTGATTTGCAGCTAAATCATTGGTTTCGCATGCATTTGAAGCTCAGCCATCTACCTCGCATTGATTTGAAGCTAAATCATGTGTATCGCAAGGATTTTTAAACTAACTCGCTTGTTTCGTCTGCATTTGAAGCTATATCACCTATATCCCAAGTGTTTGAAGCTCAATCATTTGTTTCGCATGGATTTGAAACTAAACCTTCTGCATCGCATTGATTTGCAGCTAAGTCATGTGTTGCGCTTGTGTTTGAAGCTAACTCGTTTGTTTCGTCTGCATTTGGAGCAATATCACTCATATCCGAAGTGTTTGATGTTAATCATTTGTGTCGCATTGATTTGAAGCTAATCCTTCTACATAGCATTGATTCGAAGCTTAATCATGTGTTTTGCATGGATTTGATGCTAAGTCGTTTGTTTCCCCTGCATGTGATGCTATATCACTTATATCCCAAGAGTTTGAAGCTAAATCATTTGTTTCGCATGGATTTGAAGCTGAACCTTCTACATCGCATTGACTTGAAGCTAAATCATTTGTTCCGCATAGATTTGAAGATAAGCCTTCTACTTCGAATTGATTTTAATCTAAATTATGTGTATCGCGTGGATTTTGAAGCTAACTCGTTTGATTCGTCTGCATTTGAAGCAATATCACTCATATCCGAAGTGTTTGTTGTTAATCATTTGTGTCGCATTGATTTGAAGCTAATCCTTCTACATAGCATTGATTCGAAGCTTAATCATGTGTTTTGCATGGATTTGCAGCTAACTCGTTCGTTTCGCTTGCATGTGATTCTATATCACTTATATCGCAAGTATCTGAAGCTAAATCATTTGTTTCGCATGGATGCGAAGCTAAACCTTCTACATCGCATTGATTTGCTGTTAAATCGTGTGTTTTGCATGGATTTGAAGCTAAACCTTCTACTTCGCATTGATTTGAAGCACAATCATGTGTTTTGCATGGATTTGAAGTTAATTCGTTCGTTTCGCATGCAGTTGAAGCTACACCATTTATATCGCTAGTATTTGAAGCTAAATCATTTGTGTCGAATGGATTTGAAACTAAACCTTCTACATCGCATTGATTTGCAGCTAAGTCATGCTTTTCGCACGGATTTGAAGCTAACTCGTTTGTTTCGTCTGCATTTGAATCTATATGACTCATATCACAAGTGATTGAATCGAAATCATTTGTTTCGCATGGATTTGAAGCTAAACCTTCTACATCGCATAGGTTTGAAGCTTAATCATGTGTTTTGCATGGATTTGAAGCTAACTCGCTGTTCCGTCTGCATTTGTAGCTATATCACTCATATCCCAAGTGTTTGATGCTAAATCAATTGATTCGCAAGGATTTGAAGCTAAACCTTCTACATCGGATTGATTTGAAGCTAAATCATGTGTTACGCTTGGATTTGAATCTAAACCTTCTCCATCGCATTGATTTGAAGCTAAATCATGTGTTTCGATTGTATATGAAGCTAAATCGTTTGTTTCGTCTGCATTTGAAGCTATATCACTTATATCGCAAGTATCTGAAGCTAAATCATTTGAGCAACGTGGATTTGAAGCTAAACCTTCTACATCGCATAGGTTTGAAGCTTAATCATGTGTTTTGCATGGATTTGAAGCTAACTCGCTGTTCCGTCTGCATTTGTAGCTATATCACTCATATCCCAAGTGTTTGATGCTAAATCAATTGATTCGCAAGGATTTGAAGCTAAACCTTCTACATCGGATTGATTTGAAGCTAAATCATGTGTTACGCTTGGATTTGAATCTAAACCTTCTCCATCGCATTGATTTGAAGCTTAATCATGTGTTTTGCATGGATTTGAAGCTAACTCGTTTGTTTCGACTGCATTTGAAGCTATATCAATTATATCCCAAATGTATGAAGCTAAATCATTTGTTTCGCATGGATTTGAAGCTAAACCTTCTACATCGCATTGATTTGAAGCTAAATCATGTGTTTCGTTTGTATATGAAGCTAAATCGTTTGTTTCGTCTCCATTTCAAGCTAATCACTTATATAGCAAGTATCTGAAGCTAAATCATTTGTGTCGCATGGATTTGAAGATAGGCCTTCTACTTCGCATTGATTTGAAGCTAAGTCATGTGTTTCGCTTGGATATGAAGCTAACTCGTTTGTTTAGTCTCCATTTCAAGCTAATCACTTATATAGAAATATATCTGAAGCTGAATCATTTGTGTCGCATGGATTTGAAGATAAGCCTTCTACTTCACATTGATTTGAAGCTAAGTCATGTTTTTCACTTGGATATGAAGCTAACTCGGTTGTTTAGTCTGCATTTGAAGCTAATCACTTATGTAGCAAGTATCTGAACCTAAATCATTTGTTTCGCATAGATTTGAAGCTAAACCTTCTACATCGCATTGATTTGAAGCTATATCACTTATATCCCAAGTGTTTGCAGTTAAATCATGTGTTTCGCATGGATTTGAAACTAAACCTTCTACATCGCATTAATTTGAAGCTAAATCATGAGTTTCGATTGTATATGAAGCTAAACCTTCTACATCGCATTGATTTGCAGCTGAATCATGTGTTTCGTTTGGATTTGAAGATATACCTTCTACATCGCTTTGATTTGAAGCTAAATCATGTGTTTTGCATGGAATTGATGCTAACTCGTTTGTTTTCCCTGCATTTGAAGCTATTTCGGTTATATCGCAAGTATCTGATGCTAAATCATTTGTCTCGCATGGATTTGAAGCTAAACCTTCTGCATCGCATTGATTTGCATCTAAATCATGTGTTTCGCATGGATTTGAAGCTAACTCGTTCGTTTCGCCTGCATTTGATGCTATATCACTTATATCGCAAGTGTTTGAAGCTAAATCATTTGTTTCGCATGGATTTGAAGCTAAACTTTCTACATCGCATTGATTTGAAGCTAAATCATGTGTTTCATTTGGATTTGAAGATATACCTTCTACATTGATTTGATTTGAAGCTAAATCATGTGTTTTGCATGGATTTGATGCTAACTAGTTTGTTCCCCCTGCATTTGAAATTATATCAGTTATATCGCAAGTATCTGATGCTAAATCATTTGTTTCGCATGGATTTGAAGCTAAGCCTTCTACTTCGTGTCGATTTGAAGTTAAATGATATGTATCGCATGGATTTTGAAGCTTCCCCGTTTGATTCGTCTGCATTTCCTGCTATATCACTTATATGCCAAGTATTTGTAGGTAAATCATTTGTTTCGCATGGATTTGAGGCTAATCCTTCTACATCGCATTGATTTGAAGCTAAATCATGTGTTGCGCTTGGATTTGAATCTCTAACTTCTACATCGCATTGATTTGAAGCTAAATCATGTGTTTCGTTTGGATTTGAAGATATACCTTCTACATCGCTTTGATTTGAAGCTAAATCATGTGTTTTGCATGGAATTGATGCTAACTCGTTTGTTTCCCCTGCATTTGAAGCTATTTCGGTTATATCGCAAGTATCTGATGCTAAATCATTTGTCTCGCATGGATTTGACGATAAACCTTCTACATCGCATTGATTTGAAGCTAAATCATGTATTGCGCTTGGATTTGAATCTATACCTTCTACATCGCATTGATTTGAATCTAAATCATGTGTTTCGTTTGGATTTGAAGATACGCCTTCTACATCGCTTTGATTTGAAGCTAAATCATGTGTTTTGCATGGAATTGATGCTAACTCGTTTGTTTCCCCTGCATTTGAAGCTATTTCAGTTATGTCGCAAGTATCTGATACTAAATCATTTGTTTCGCATGGATTTGAAGCTAAACCTTCTACATCGCATTGATTTGCAGCTAAATCATGCGTTTCGCATGGATTTGAAGCTAACTCATTTGTTTCCCCTGCATTTGAAGCTATATCAGTTATATCTCAAGTATCTGATGCTAAATCATATATTTCGCATGGATTTGAAGCTAAACCTTCTACATCGCATTGATTTGCATCTAAATCATGTGTTTCGCATGGATTTGAAGCTATACCATCTACATCGCATTGATTTGCAGCTAAATCATGTGTTTCGCATGGATTTGAAGCTAACTCGGTCGTTTCGCCTGCATTTGATGCTATATCACTTATATCGCAAGTATCTGAAGCTAAATCATTTGTTTCGTATAGATTTGAATTTTAACCTTCTACATCGCATTGATTTGAAGCTAAATCATGTATTTTGCATGGATTTGAAGCTAACTCGTTGGTTTCGACTGCATTTGAAGCAATATCAATGTATCGCAATTATCTGAACCTAAATCATTTGTTTCGCATGGATTTGAAGCTAAACCTTCTACTTCGCATGGATTTAAAGCGAAATGATGTGTATCGCATGGATTTTGAAGCTAACTCGTTTGTTTCGTCTGCATTTGAAGCTATATCAGTTATATCGCAAGTATCTGATGCTAAATCATTTGTTTCGCATGGATTTGAAGCTAAACCTTCTACATCGCATTGATTTGGAGCTAAATCATGTGTTTAGTTTGGATTTGAAGATATACCTTGTACATCGCTTTGATTTGAAACTAAATCATGTGTTTTGCATGGAATGATGATAACTGGTTTGTTTCCCCTGCATTTGAAGCTATTTCAGTTATATCGCAAGTATCTGATGCTAAATGATTTGTTTCGCATGGATTTGAAGCTAAACCTTCTACATCGCATTGATTTGCAGCTAAATCATGTGTTTCGCATGGATTTGAAACTAACTCGTTTGTTTCGTCTGCATTTAAAGCTATGTCACTTATATCACAAGTACCTGAAGCTAAATCATTGGTTTCGCATGGATTTGAAGCTAAACCTTCTACATCGCTTTGATTTACTGCTAAATCATGTGTTTCGCATGGATTTGATGCTAACTCGTTTGTTTCGTCTGCATTTAAAGCTATGTCACTTATATCACAAGTATCTGAAGCTAAATCATTGGTTTCGCATGGATTTGAAGCTAAACCTTCTACATCGCTTTGATTTACTGCTAAATCATGTGTTTCGCATGGATTTGATGCTAACTCGTTTGTTTCGCATGCAGTTGATGCTAACTCGTTTGTTTCGCATGCAGTTGATGCTAAATCATGTATATCAGAAGTATCTGAAGCTAAAGCATTTGTTTCGCATGATTTTGAATCTAAACCATGTGTTTCGCATGAATTTGAACCTAAATCATGTCTTTCCAATGTGTTTGAACCTTAATCATGAGTTTTGCATGGATTTAAGCAAACTAGTTTGTTTCGTCTGCATTTGAAGCTATATCACTTGTATCGCAAGTATCTGAAGATAAATCATTTGTTCCGCATGGATTTGAAGCTAAGCCTTCTACTTCGCATTGATTTGGAGCTAAATCATGTGTATCGCATGGATTTGAAGCTAACTCCTTTGTTTCGTCTGCATTTGAAGCTATGTCACTTATATCACAAGTATCTGAAGCTAAATCATTGGTTTCGCATGGATTTGAAGCTAAAACTTCTACATCGCATTGATTTGCTGCTAAATCGTGTGTTTCGCTTTGATATGAAGCTAACTCGTTTGTTTCCCCGCATTTGAAGCTATATCACTTGTATCGCAAGTATCTAATGCTTAATCATGTGTGTCGCGTGGATTTGAAGCTAAACCTTCAACATAGCATTGAATTGAAGCTTAATCATGTGTTTTGCATGAATTTGATGCTAACTCGTTTGTTTCTCCTGCATTTGATGCTATATCACTTATACCGCATGTATCTGATGCTAAATCAACTGTATCGGATGGATTTGAAGCTAATCCTTCTACTTCGAATTGATTTGAAGCTAAATTATGTGTTTCGCATGGATTTGAAGCTATCTCGTTTGTTTTGCATGCTGTTGAAGCTATATCACCTATATCCCAAGTGTTTGAAACTCAATCATTTGCTTCGCATGGATTTGAAGCTAAACCTTCCACATCGCATTGATTTGCAGCTAAATCTTGTGTTTCGCATGGATTTGAAGCTAACTCGTCTGTTTCGTCTGCATTTGAAGATGTATCACTTATATCCCTAGCGTTTGCAAGTAAATTATTTGTTTCGCCTGGATTTGAAGATAAACCTTCTAAGTCGCACTGGCTTGAAGCTAAATCGTGTGATTCGCTTGGATTTGATGTCAACTCGTTTGTTTCCCCTGCATTTGAAACTATATCACTTATATCGCAACTATCCGATGTTAAATCATTTGTTTCGCATGGATTTGAAGCTAAACCTTCTACATCGCATTGAATTGAAGCTAGATCATGTGATTCGTTTGGATTTGAAGCTAACTCGTTTGTTTTGCCTGCATTTGACGCTATATCACATATATCCCAAGTGTTTGAAGCTCAATCATTTGCTTCGCTTGGATTTGAAGCTAATCCTTCTACTTCGCATTGATTTGGAGCTAAATCGTGTGTATCGCATGGATTTTAAAGCTAACTGGTTTGATTCGTCTGCATTTGAAGCTATATCACTTGTATCGCAAGTATTTCATGAAAAATCTTTTGTTTCGCATGGATTTGAAGCTAAGCCTTCTACTCCGCATTTATTTGCTGCTAAATCATGTGTTTCGCATGGATTAGAAGCTAACGCGTTTGCTTCGTCTGCATTTGAAGCTATATCACTTATATCGCAAGTGTTTGAAGCTAACTCGTTTGTTTCCCTGCACTTGAAGCTATAGTACTTATATCGCAAATATCTGAAGCTAAATCTTTGGTTTCGCATGGATTTGAAGCTAAACATTCTACATCGCATTGATTTGCGGCTAAATCATGTGTTTCGCTTGGATTTGATGTTAACTCGTTTGTTTCCCCTGCGTTTGAAACTATATCACTTATATCGCAAGTATCTAAAGCTAAATCATTTGTTTCGATGGATTTGAAGCTAATCATGCTACACCGCATTGATTTGAAGCTAAATCACGTGTTTCGCATGGATTTGAAGCCAACTCGTTAGTTTCGACTGCATTTGAAGCAATATCAATGTTTCGCAAGTATCTGAACCTAAATCATTTGTTTCGCATGGATTTGAAGCTAAGCCTTCTACTTCGCATGGATTTAAAGCGAAATGATGTGTATCGCATGGATTTTGAAGCTAATTCGTTTGATTCGTCTGCATTTCCTGCTATATCACTTATATCCCAAGTATTTGTAGGTAAATCATTTGTTTCGCATGGATTTGAGGCTAATCCTTCTACATCGCATTGATTTGAAGCTAAATCATGTGTTGCGCTTGGATTTGAATCTATAACTTCTACATCGCATTGATTTGAAGCTAAATCATGTGTTTCGTTTGGATTTGAAGATATACCTTCTACATCGCTTAGATTTGAAGCTAAATCATGTGTTTTGCATGAAATTGATGCTAACTCGTTTGTTTCCCCTGCATTTGAAGCCATTTCGGTTATATCGCAAGTATCTGATACTAAATCATTTGTTTCGCATGGATTTGAAGCTAAACCTTCTACATCGCATTGATTTGCAGCTAAATCATGCGTTTCGCATGGATTTGAAGCTAACTCGTTTGTTTCCCCTGCATTTGAAGCTATATCAGATATATCGCAAGTATCTGAAGTTAAATCATTTGTTTCGTATAGATTTGATGTTTAACCTTCTACATCGCATTGATTTGAAGCTAAATCATGTGTTGCGCTTGGATTTGAATCTATACCTTCTACATCGCATTGATTTGAAGCTAAATCATGTGTTTCGTTTGGGTTTGAAGCTAAACTTTCTACATCGCATTGATTTGCAGCTAAATCATGTGTTTCGCATGGATTTGAAGCTAACTCGTTTGTTTCCCCTGCATTTGAAGCTATAGCAGTTATATCGCAAGTATCTGAACCTAAGTCATTTGTTTCGCATGGATTTGAAGCTAAACCTTCTACATCGCATTGATTTGAAGCTAAATCATGTGTTGCGCGTGGATTTGAATCTATACCTTCTACATCGCATTGATTTGAAGCTAAATCATGTGTTTCGTTTGGATTTGTAGATATACCATGTACATCGCTTTGATTTGAAGCTAAATCATGTGTTTTGCATGGAATTGATGCTAACTCGTTTGTTTCCCCTGCATTTGAAGCTATTTCGGTTATATCGCAAGTATCTGATGCTAAATCATTTGTTTCGCATGGATTTGAAGATAAGCCTTCTACTTCGCATGGATTTAAAGCTAAATCATTTGTTTCGCATGGATTTGAAGCTAAACCCGCTACATCGCATTGATTTGCAGCTAAATCATGTGTTTCGCATGGATTTGAAGCTAACTCGGTCGTTTCGCCTGCATTTGATGCTATATCACTTATATCGCAAGTATCTGAAGCTAAATCATTTGTTTCGTATAGATTTGAAGTTTAACCTTCTACACCGCATTGATTTGAAGCTAAATCATGTATTTCGCATGGATTTGAAGCTGACTCGTTAGTTTCGCCTGCATTTGAAGCAATATCAATGTATCGCAAGTATCTGAACCTAAATCACTTGGTCGCATGGATTTGAAGCTAAGCCTTCTACTTCGCATGGATTTAAAGCTAAATGATGTTTATCGCATGGATTTTGAAGCTAACTCGTTTGATTCGTCTGCATTTGTGTCTATATCAGTTATATCGCAATTATCTGATGCTAAATCATTTGTTTCGCATGGATTTGAAGGGAAACCTTCTACATCGCATTGATTTGCAGCTAAATCATGTGTTTCGCATGGATTTGAAGCTAACTCGGTCGTTTCGCCTGCATTTGATGCTATATCAATTATATCGCAAGTATCTGAACCTAAATCATTTGTTTCGCATGGATTTGAAGCTAAACCTTCTACATCGCATTGATTTGCAGCTAAATCATGCGTTTCGCATGGATTTGAAGCTAACTCGTTTGTTTCCCCTGCATTTGAAGCTATATCAGATATATCGCAAGTATCTGAAGTTAAATCATTTGTTTCGTATAGATTTGATGTTTAACCTTCTACATCGCATTGATTTGAAGCTAAATCATGTGTTGCGCTTGGATTTGAATCTATACCTTCTACATCGCATTGATTTGAAGCTAAATCATGTGTTTCGTTTGGGTTTGAAGCTAAACTTTCTACATCGCATTGATTTGCAGCTAAATCATGTGTTTCGCATGGATTTGAAGCTAACTCGTTTGTTTCCCCTGCATTTGAAGCTATAGCAGTTATATCGCAAGTATCTGAACCTAAGTCATTTGTTTCGCATGGATTTGAAGCTAAACCTTCTACATCGCATTGATTTGAAGCTAAATCATGTGTTGCGCGTGGATTTGAATCTATACCTTCTACATCGCATTGATTTGAAGCTAAATCATGTGTTTCGTTTGGATTTGTAGATATACCATGTACATCGCTTTGATTTGAAGCTAAATCATGTGTTTTGCATGGAATTGATGCTAACTCGTTTGTTTCCCCTGCATTTGAAGCTATTTCGGTTATATCGCAAGTATCTGATGCTAAATCATTTGTTTCGCATGGATTTGAAGATAAGCCTTCTACTTCGCATGGATTTAAAGCTAAATCATTTGTTTCGCATGGATTTGAAGCTAAACCCGCTACATCGCATTGATTTGCAGCTAAATCATGTGTTTCGCATGGATTTGAAGCTAACTCGGTCGTTTCGCCTGCATTTGATGCTATATCACTTATATCGCAAGTATCTGAAGCTAAATCATTTGTTTCGTATAGATTTGAAGTTTAACCTTCTACACCGCATTGATTTGAAGCTAAATCATGTATTTCGCATGGATTTGAAGCTGACTCGTTAGTTTCGCCTGCATTTGAAGCAATATCAATGTATCGCAAGTATCTGAACCTAAATCACTTGGTCGCATGGATTTGAAGCTAAGCCTTCTACTTCGCATGGATTTAAAGCTAAATGATGTTTATCGCATGGATTTTGAAGCTAACTCGTTTGATTCGTCTGCATTTGTGTCTATATCAGTTATATCGCAATTATCTGATGCTAAATCATTTGTTTCGCATGGATTTGAAGGGAAACCTTCTACATCGCATTGATTTGCAGCTAAATCATGTGTTTCGCATGGATTTGAAGCTAACTCGGTCGTTTCGCCTGCATTTGATGCTATATCAATTATATCGCAAGTATCTGAACCTAAATCATTTGTTTCGCATGGATTTGAAGCTAAACCTTCTACATCGCATTGATTTGCAGCTAAATCATGTGTTTCGCATGGATTTTGAAGCTAAAACTTCTAAATCGCAGTGATTTGAAGCTAAGTCATGTGATTCGCTTTGCTTTGAAGCTAACTCGTTTGTTTCGTCTGCATTTGAAGGTATATCACTTATATCCCAAGTGTTTGAAGCTAAATCATGTGATTCGCTTGGGTTTGAAGCTAACTCGTTTGTTTCGCCTGCATTTGAAGCAATAGCAATGTATCGCAAGTATCTGAACCTAAATCATTTGTTTCGCTTGGATTGGAAGCTAAATCGTTTGTTTCGTCTGCATTTGAAGACATATCACTTATATCCCAAGTGTTTGAAGATAAATCATTTGTTTCGCATGGATTTCAAGCTAAACCTTCTACATCGCATTGATTTGCAGCAAACTCGTCTGTTTCTTCTGCATTTGAAGCTATATCACTTATATCCCAAGCGTTTGAAAGTAAATTATTTGTTTCGCCTGGATTTGAACTTAAACCTTCTAAATCGCATTGATTTGAAGCTAAATGATTCTATGAAGCTATGATTCGCTTGGATTTGGAGCTAACTCGTTTGTTTCCCCTCCATTTGAAACTATATCTCTTATATGGCTAGTATCTGAAGCTAAATCATTAGTTTCGCATGGATTTGAATCTATACCTTCTACATCGCATTGATTTGGAGCTAAATCATGTGTTTCGTTCGGATTTGAAGATGTACATTCTACATCGCATTGATTTGAAGCTAAATCATGTGTTTTGCATAGAATTGATGCTAACTCGTTCGTTTCCCCTGCATTTGAAGCTATTTTAGTTATATCGCAAGTATCTGATGCTAAATCATGTGTTTCGCTTGGATTTGAAGCTAAACCTTTTACATCGCATTGATTTGCAGCTAAATCATGTGTTTTGCATGGATTTGATGCTAACTCGTTTGCTTCCCCTGCATTTGAAGCTATATCAGTTATATCGCAAGTATCTGATGCTAAATCATTTGTTTCGCATGGATTTGAAGCTAATCCTTCTACATCGCATTGATTTGAAGCTAAATCATGTGTTTTGCATGGATTTGATGCTAACTCGTTTGTTTCCCCTGCATTTGAAGCTATATCAGTTATATCGCAAGTATCTGAAGCTAAATCATTTCTTTCGCATGGATATGAAGCTCAACATACTAGATCGCAATTGATTTGATGCTAAATCATGTGTTTTGCATGGATTTTATGCTAACTCGTTTGTTTACCCTGCATTTGAAGCTATTTCAGTTATATCGCAAGTATCTGATGCTAAATCATTTGTTTCGCATGGATTTGAAGCTAAACCTTCTACATCGGACTGATTTACAGCTAAATCATGTGTTTCGCATGGAATTGTAGCTAACTCGTTCGTTTCGCCTGCATTTGATGGTATATCACATATATCGTAAGTGTTAGAAGCTAAATCATTTGTTTCGCATGGATTTGAAGCTAAACCTTCTACATCGTATCGATTTGAAGCTAAATGATATGTATAGCATGGATTTTGAAGCTATCCCGTTTGATTCGTCTGCATTTGCAGCTATATCACTTATATCACAAGTGTTTGAAGCTAAATCATTTGTTTCGCATGGATTTGAAGCTCAAAATTCTAGATCGCATTGATTTGAAGCTAAATCATGTGTTTTGCATGGATTTTATGCTAACTCGTTTGTTTACCCTGCATTTGAAGCTATTTCAGTTATATCGCAAGTATCTGATGCTAAATCATTTGTTTCGCATGGATTTGAAGCTAAACCTTCTACATCGGATTGATTTACAGCTAAATCATGTGTTTCGCATGGATTTGAAGCTAACTCGTTCGTTTCGCCTGCATTTGATGCTATATCACTTATATCGTAAGTGTTTGAAGCTAAATCATTTGTTTCGCATGGATTTGAAGCTAAACCTTCTACATCGTATCGATTTGAAGCTGAATTATATGTATCGCATGGATTTTGAAGCTATCCCGTTTGATTCGTCTGCATTTGCAGCTATATCACATATATCACAAGTGTTTGAAGCTAAATCATTTGTTTCGCATGGATTTGAAGTTAAACCTTCTACATCGCATTGATTTGAAGATAAATCATGTGTTGCGCTTGGATTTGAATCTATACCTTCTACATCGCATTGATTTGAAGCTAAATCATGTGTTTCGTTCGGATTTGAAGATATACATTCTACATCGCTTTGATTTGAAGCTAAATCATGTGTTTTGCATGGAATTGATGCTAACTCGTTCGTCTCCCCTGCATTTGAAGCTATTTTAGTTATATCGCAAGTATCTGATGCTCAATCATTTATTTCGCTTGGATATGAAGCTAATCCTTCTACATCGCATTGATTTGAAGCTAAATCATGTGTTTTGCATGGATTTGCTGCTAACTCGTTTGTTTCCCCTGCATTTGATGCTATATCAGTTATATCGCAAGTATCTGAAGCTAAATCATTTCTTTCGCATGGATATGAAGCTCAACATTCTAGATCGCAATTGATTTGAAGCTAAATCATGTGTTTTGCATGGATTTTATGCTAACTCGTTTGTTTACCCTGCATTTGAAGCTATTTCAGTTATATCGCAAGTATCTGATGCTAAATCATTTGTTTCGCATGGATTTGAAGCTTAACCTTTTACATCGGACTGATTTAAAGCTAAATCATGTGTTTTGCATGGATTTGTAGCTAACTCGTTCGTTTCGCCTGCATTTGATAGTATATCACTTATATCGTAAGTGTTTGAAGCTAAATCATTTGTTTCGCATGGATTTGAAGCTAAACCTTCTACATCGTATCGATTCGAAGCTAAATGATATGTATCGCATGGATTTTGAAGCTATCCCTTTTGATTCGTCTGCATTTGCAGCTATATCACTTATATCACAATTGTTTGAAGCTAAATCATTTGTCTCGCATGGATTTGAGGCTAAACCTTCTACATCGCATTGATTTGAAGCTAAATCATGTGTTGCGCTTGGTTTTGAATCGATACCTTCTACTTCGCATGGATTTGCAGCTAAATCATGTGTTTCGCATGGATTTGTAGCTAACTCGTTCGTTTCGCCTGCATTTGATGGTATATCACTTATATCGTAAGTGTTTGAAGCTAAATCATTTGTTTCGCATGGATTTGAAGCTAAACCTTCTACATCGTATCGATTTGAAGCTAAATGATATGTATCGCATGGATTTTGAAATTATCCCGTTTGATTCGTCTGCATTTGCAGCTATATCACATATATCACAAGTGTTTGAAGCTAAATCATTTGTTTCGCATGGTTTTGAAGCTCAACATTCTAGATCGCATTGATTTGAAGCTAAATCATGTGTTTTGCATGGATTTTATGCTAACTCGTTTGTTTACCCTGCATTTGAAGCTATTTCAGTTATATCGCAAGTATCTGATGCTAAATCATTTGTTTCGCATGGATTTGAAGCTAAACCTTCTACATCGGATTGATTTACAGCTAAATCATGTGTTTCGCATGGATTTGAAGCTAACTCGTTCGTTTCGCCTGCATTTGATGCTATATCACTTATATCGTAAGTGTTTGAAGCTAAATCATTTGTTTCGCATGGATTTGAAGCTAAACCTTCTACATCGTATCGATTTGAAGCTGAATTATATGTATCGCATGGATTTTGAAGCTATCCCGTTTGATTCGTCTGCATTTGCAGCTATATCACTTATATCACAAGTGTTTGAAGCTAAATCATTTGTTTCGCATGGATTTGAAGTTAAACCTTCTACATCGCATTGATTTGAAGCTAAATCATGTGTTGCGCTTGGATTTGAATCTATACCTTCTACATCGCATTGATTTGAAGCTAAATCATGTGTTTCGTTCGGATTTGAAGATATACATTCTACATCGCTTTGATTTGAAGCTAAATCATGTGTTTTGCATGGAATTGATGCTAACTCGTTCGTCTCCACTGCATTTGAAGCTATTTTAGTTATATCGCAAGTATCTGATGCTCAATCATGTGTTTCGCTTGGATATGAAGCTAATCCTTCTACATCGCATTGATTTGAAGCTAAATCATGTGTTTTGCATGGATTTGCTGCTAACTCGTTTGTTTCCCCTGCATTTGATGCTATATCAGTTATATCGCAAGTATCTGAAGCTAAATCATTTCTTTCGCATGGATATGAAGCTCAACATACTAGATCGCAATTGATTTGATGCTAAATCATGTGTTTTGCATGGATTTTATGCTAACTCGTTTGTTTACCCTGCATTTGAAGCTATTTCAGTTATATCGCAAGTATCTGATGCTAAATCATTTGTTTCGCATGGATTTGAAGCTAACTCGTTTACTTCGTCTGCATTTGAAGCTATATCACTTATATCGCAAGTGTTTGAAGCTAACTCGTTTGTTTCCCTGCACTTGAAGCTATAGCACTTATATCGCAAGTATCTGAAGCTAAATCATTTGTGTCTCATGGATTTGAACCTAAACCATCTACATAGCATTGATTTGCAGCTAAATCATGTGTTTTGAATGGAATTTATGCTAACTCGTTTGTTTCGTCTGCATTTGAAGATATTTCAGTTATATCGCAAGTATCTGATGCTAAATCATGTGTTTCGCTTGGATTTGGAGCTAAACCTTTTTCATCGCATTGATTTGCAGCTAAATCATGTGTTTTTCATGGATTTGATGCTAACTCGTTTGTTTCCCCTGCATTCGAAGCTATTTCGGTTATATCGCAAGTATCTGATTCTAAATCATTTGTCTCGCATGGATTTGAAGCTAAACCTTCTACATCGCATTGATTTGAAGCTAAATCATGTGTTGCGCTTGGATTTGAATCTATACCTTCTACATCGCATTGATTTGAAGCTAAATCATGTGTTTCGTTTGGATTTGAAGATATACCTTCTACATCGCTTTGATTTGAAGCTAAATCATGTGTTTTGCATGGAATTGATGCTAACTCGTTTGTTTCCCCTGCATTTGAAGCTATTTCAGTTATATCGCAAGTATCTGATGCTAAATCATATGTTTCGCATGGATTTGAAGCTAAACCTTCTACATCGCATTGATTTGCAGCTAAATCATGTGTTTCGCATGGATTTGAAGCTAACTCGTTTGTTTCCCCTGCATTTGAAGCTATTTCGGTTATATCGCAAGTATCTGATGCTAAATCATTTGTCTCGCATGGATTTGATGCTAAACCTTCTACATCGCATTGATTTGAAGCTAAATCATGTGTTGCGCTTGGATTTTAATCTATACCTTCTACATCGCATTGATTTAAAGCTAAATCATGTGTTTCGCTTGGATTGGAAGCTAACTCGTTTATTTCATCTGTATTTGCAGCTGTATCACTTATATCGCAAGTATCTGAAGCTAAATCGTTTGTGTCACAAGGATTTGAAGCTAATCCTTCTACATAGCATTGATTTGAAGCTTAATCATGTGTTTCGCATGGATTTGAAGCTAACTCGTTAGTTTCGTCTACATTTGAAGCTGTATCACTTATATCCCAAGTGTTTGAAGCTAAATCATTTGTTTCGCATGGATTTGAAACTAAACCTTCTACATCGCATTGATTTGAAGCTAAATTATGTGATTCGCTTGGATTAGAAGCTAACTAGTTGGTTTCGTCTGCATTTGAAGCTATATCGCTTATATCCCAAGTGTTTGAAGCTAAATCATTTGTTTCGCATGGATTTGAAGCTAAACCTTCTACATCGTATCGATTTGAAGCTAAATGATATGTATAGCATGGATTTTGAAGCTATCCCGTTTGATTCGTCTGCATTTGCAGCTATATCACTTATATCACAAGTGTTTGAAGCTAAATCATTTGTTTCGCATGGATTTGAAGCTCAAAATTCTAGATCGCATTGATTTGAAGCTAAATCATGTGTTTTGCATGGATTTTATGCTAACTCGTTTGTTTACCCTGCATTTGAAGCTATTTCAGTTATATCGCAAGTATCTGATGCTAAATCATTTGTTTCGCATGGATTTGAAGCTAAACCTTCTACATCGGATTGATTTACAGCTAAATCATGTGTTTCGCATGGATTTGAAGCTAACTCGTTCGTTTCGCCTGCATTTGATGCTATATCACTTATATCGTAAGTGTTTGAAGCTAAATCATTTGTTTCGCATGGATTTGAAGCTAAACCTTCTACATCGTATCGATTTGAAGCTGAATTATATGTATCGCATGGATTTTGAAGCTATCCCGTTTGATTCGTCTGCATTTGCAGCTATATCACTTATATCACAAGTGTTTGAAGCTAAATCATTTGTTTCGCATGGATTTGAAGTTAAACCTTCTACATCGCATTGATTTGAAGATAAATCATGTGTTGCGCTTGGATTTGAATCTATACCTTCTACATCGCATTGATTTGAAGCTAAATCATGTGTTTCGTTCGGATTTGAAGATATACATTCTACATCGCTTTGATTTGAAGCTAAATCATGTGTTTTGCATGGAATTGATGCTAACTCGTTCGTCTCCCCTGCATTTGAAGCTATTTTAGTTATATCGCAAGTATCTGATGCTCAATCATTTATTTCGCTTGGATATGAAGCTAATCCTTCTACATCGCATTGATTTGAAGCTAAATCATGTGTTTTGCATGGATTTGCTGCTAACTCGTTTGTTTCCCCTGCATTTGATGCTATATCAGTTATATCGCAATTATCTGAAGCTAAATCATTTCTTTCGCATGGATATGAAGCTCAACATTCTAGATCGCAATTGATTTGAAGCTAAATCATGTGTTTTGCATGGATTTTATGCTAACTCGTTTGTTTACCCTGCATTTGAAGCTATTTCAGTTATATCGCAAGTATCTGATGCTAAATCATTTGTTTCGCATGGATTTGAAGCTTAACCTTTTACATCGGACTGAATTAAAGCTAAATCATGTGTTTTGCATGGATTTGTAGCTAACTCGTTCGTTTCGCCTGCATTTGATAGTATATCACTTATATCGTAAGTGTTTGAAGCTAAATCATTTGTTTCGCATGGATTTGAAGCTAAACCTTCTACATCGTATCGATTCGAAGCTAAATGATATGTATCGCATGGATTTTGAAGCTATCCCTTTTGATTCGTCTGCATTTGCAGCTATATCACTTATATCACAATTGTTTGAAGCTAAATCATTTGTCTCGCATGGATTTGAGGCTAAACCTTCTACATCGCATTGATTTGAAGCTAAATCATGTGTTGCGCTTGGTTTTGAATCGATACCTTCTACTTCGCATGGATTTGCAGCTAAATCATGTGTTTCGCATGGATTTGTAGCTAACTCGTTCGTTTCGCCTGCATTTGATGGTATATCACTTATATCGTAAGTGTTTGAAGCTAAATCATTTGTTTCGCATGGATTTGAAGCTAAACCTTCTACATCGTATCGATTTGAAGCTAAATGATATGTATCGCATGGATTTTGAAATTATCCCGTTTGATTCGTCTGCATTTGCAGCTATATCACATATATCACAAGTGTTTGAAGCTAAATCATTTGTTTCGCATGGTTTTGAAGCTCAACATTCTAGATCGCATTGATTTGAAGCTAAATCATGTGTTTTGCATGGATTTTATGCTAACTCGTTTGTTTACCCTGCATTTGAAGCTATTTCAGTTATATCGCAAGTATCTGATGCTAAATCATTTGTTTCGCATGGATTTGAAGCTAAACCTTCTACATCGGATTGATTTACAGCTAAATCATGTGTTTCGCATGGATTTGAAGCTAACTCGTTCGTTTCGCCTGCATTTGATGCTATATCACTTATATCGTAAGTGTTTGAAGCTAAATCATTTGTTTCGCATGGATTTGAAGCTAAACCTTCTACATCGTATCGATTTGAAGCTGAATTATATGTATCGCATGGATTTTGAAGCTATCCCGTTTGATTCGTCTGCATTTGCAGCTATATCACTTATATCACAAGTGTTTGAAGCTAAATCATTTGTTTCGCATGGATTTGAAGTTAAACCTTCTACATCGCATTGATTTGAAGCTAAATCATGTGTTGCGCTTGGATTTGAATCTATACCTTCTACATCGCATTGATTTGAAGCTAAATCATGTGTTTCGTTCGGATTTGAAGATATACATTCTACATCGCTTTGATTTGAAGCTAAATCATGTGTTTTGCATGGAATTGATGCTAACTCGTTCGTCTCCACTGCATTTGAAGCTATTTTAGTTATATCGCAAGTATCTGATGCTCAATCATGTGTTTCGCTTGGATATGAAGCTAATCCTTCTACATCGCATTGATTTGAAGCTAAATCATGTGTTTTGCATGGATTTGCTGCTAACTCGTTTGTTTCCCCTGCATTTGATGCTATATCAGTTATATCGCAAGTATCTGAAGCTAAATCATTTCTTTCGCATGGATATGAAGCTCAACATACTAGATCGCAATTGATTTGATGCTAAATCATGTGTTTTGCATGGATTTTATGCTAACTCGTTTGTTTACCCTGCATTTGAAGCTATTTCAGTTATATCGCAAGTATCTGATGCTAAATCATTTGTTTCGCATGGATTTGAAGCTAACTCGTTTACTTCGTCTGCATTTGAAGCTATATCACTTATATCGCAAGTGTTTGAAGCTAACTCGTTTGTTTCCCTGCACTTGAAGCTATAGCACTTATATCGCAAGTATCTGAAGCTAAATCATTTGTGTCTCATGGATTTGAACCTAAACCATCTACATAGCATTGATTTGCAGCTAAATCATGTGTTTTGAATGGAATTTATGCTAACTCGTTTGTTTCGTCTGCATTTGAAGATATTTCAGTTATATCGCAAGTATCTGATGCTAAATCATGTGTTTCGCTTGGATTTGGAGCTAAACCTTTTTCATCGCATTGATTTGCAGCTAAATCATGTGTTTTTCATGGATTTGATGCTAACTCGTTTGTTTCCCCTGCATTCGAAGCTATTTCGGTTATATCGCAAGTATCTGATTCTAAATCATTTGTCTCGCATGGATTTGAAGCTAAACCTTCTACATCGCATTGATTTGAAGCTAAATCATGTGTTGCGCTTGGATTTGAATCTATACCTTCTACATCGCATTGATTTGAAGCTAAATCATGTGTTTCGTTTGGATTTGAAGATATACCTTCTACATCGCTTTGATTTGAAGCTAAATCATGTGTTTTGCATGGAATTGATGCTAACTCGTTTGTTTCCCCTGCATTTGAAGCTATTTCAGTTATATCGCAAGTATCTGATGCTAAATCATATGTTTCGCATGGATTTGAAGCTAAACCTTCTACATCGCATTGATTTGCAGCTAAATCATGTGTTTCGCATGGATTTGAAGCTAACTCGTTTGTTTCCCCTGCATTTGAAGCTATTTCGGTTATATCGCAAGTATCTGATGCTAAATCATTTGTCTCGCATGGATTTGATGCTAAACCTTCTACATCGCATTGATTTGAAGCTAAATCATGTGTTGCGCTTGGATTTTAATCTATACCTTCTACATCGCATTGATTTAAAGCTAAATCATGTGTTTCGCTTGGATTGGAAGCTAACTCGTTTATTTCATCTGTATTTGCAGCTGTATCACTTATATCGCAAGTATCTGAAGCTAAATCGTTTGTGTCACAAGGATTTGAAGCTAATCCTTCTACATAGCATTGATTTGAAGCTTAATCATGTGTTTCGCATGGATTTGAAGCTAACTCGTTAGTTTCGTCTACATTTGAAGCTGTATCACTTATATCCCAAGTGTTTGAAGCTAAATCATTTGTTTCGCATGGATTTGAAACTAAACCTTCTACATCGCATTGATTTGAAGCTAAATTATGTGATTCGCTTGGATTAGAAGCTAACTAGTTGGTTTCGTCTGCATTTGAAGCTATATCGCTTATATCCCAAGTGTTTGAAGCTAAATCATTTGTTTCGCATGGATTTGAAGCTAAACCTTCTACATCGTATCGATTTGAAGCTAAATGATATGTATAGCATGGATTTTGAAGCTATCCCGTTTGATTCGTCTGCATTTGCAGCTATATCACTTATATCACAAGTGTTTGAAGCTAAATCATTTGTTTCGCATGGATTTGAAGCTCAAAATTCTAGATCGCATTGATTTGAAGCTAAATCATGTGTTTTGCATGGATTTTATGCTAACTCGTTTGTTTACCCTGCATTTGAAGCTATTTCAGTTATATCGCAAGTATCTGATGCTAAATCATTTGTTTCGCATGGATTTGAAGCTAAACCTTCTACATCGGATTGATTTACAGCTAAATCATGTGTTTCGCATGGATTTGAAGCTAACTCGTTCGTTTCGCCTGCATTTGATGCTATATCACTTATATCGTAAGTGTTTGAAGCTAAATCATTTGTTTCGCATGGATTTGAAGCTAAACCTTCTACATCGTATCGATTTGAAGCTGAATTATATGTATCGCATGGATTTTGAAGCTATCCCGTTTGATTCGTCTGCATTTGCAGCTATATCACTTATATCACAAGTGTTTGAAGCTAAATCATTTGTTTCGCATGGATTTGAAGTTAAACCTTCTACATCGCATTGATTTGAAGATAAATCATGTGTTGCGCTTGGATTTGAATCTATACCTTCTACATCGCATTGATTTGAAGCTAAATCATGTGTTTCGTTCGGATTTGAAGATATACATTCTACATCGCTTTGATTTGAAGCTAAATCATGTGTTTTGCATGGAATTGATGCTAACTCGTTCGTCTCCCCTGCATTTGAAGCTATTTTAGTTATATCGCAAGTATCTGATGCTCAATCATTTATTTCGCTTGGATATGAAGCTAATCCTTCTACATCGCATTGATTTGAAGCTAAATCATGTGTTTTGCATGGATTTGCTGCTAACTCGTTTGTTTCCCCTGCATTTGATGCTATATCAGTTATATCGCAATTATCTGAAGCTAAATCATTTCTTTCGCATGGATATGAAGCTCAACATTCTAGATCGCAATTGATTTGAAGCTAAATCATGTGTTTTGCATGGATTTTATGCTAACTCGTTTGTTTACCCTGCATTTGAAGCTATTTCAGTTATATCGCAAGTATCTGATGCTAAATCATTTGTTTCGCATGGATTTGAAGCTTAACCTTTTACATCGGACTGAATTAAAGCTAAATCATGTGTTTTGCATGGATTTGTAGCTAACTCGTTCGTTTCGCCTGCATTTGATAGTATATCACTTATATCGTAAGTGTTTGAAGCTAAATCATTTGTTTCGCATGGATTTGAAGCTAAACCTTCTACATCGTATCGATTCGAAGCTAAATGATATGTATCGCATGGATTTTGAAGCTATCCCTTTTGATTCGTCTGCATTTGCAGCTATATCACTTATATCACAATTGTTTGAAGCTAAATCATTTGTCTCGCATGGATTGGAGGCTAAACCTTCTACATCGCATTGATTTGAAGCTAAATCATGTGTTGCGCTTGGTTTTGAATCGATACCTTCTACTTCGCATGGATTTGCAGCTAAATCATGTGTTTCGCATGGATTTGTAGCTAACTCGTTCGTTTCGCCTGCATTTGATGGTATATCACTTATATCGTAAGTGTTTGAAGCTAAATCATTTGTTTCGCATGGATTTGAAGCTAAACCTTCTACATCGTATCGATTTGAAGCTAAATGATATGTATCGCATGGATTTTGAAATTATCCCGTTTGATTCGTCTGCATTTGCAGCTATATCACATATATCACAAGTGTTTGAAGCTAAATCATTTGTTTCGCATGGTTTTGAAGCTCAACATTCTAGATCGCATTGATTTGAAGCTAAATCATGTGTTTTGCATGGATTTTATGCTAACTCGTTTGTTTACCCTGCATTTGAAGCTATTTCAGTTATATCGCAAGTATCTGATGCTAAATCATTTGTTTCGCATGGATTTGAAGCTAAACCTTCTACATCGGATTGATTTACAGCTAAATCATGTGTTTCGCATGGATTTGAAGCTAACTCGTTCGTTTCGCCTGCATTTGATGCTATATCACTTATATCGTAAGTGTTTGAAGCTAAATCATTTGTTTCGCATGGATTTGAAGCTAAACCTTCTACATCGTATCGATTTGAAGCTGAATTATATGTATCGCATGGATTTTGAAGCTATCCCGTTTGATTCGTCTGCATTTGCAGCTATATCACTTATATCACAAGTGTTTGAAGCTAAATCATTTGTTTCGCATGGATTTGAAGTTAAACCTTCTACATCGCATTGATTTGAAGCTAAATCATGTGTTGCGCTTGGATTTGAATCTATACCTTCTACATCGCATTGATTTGAAGCTAAATCATGTGTTTCGTTCGGATTTGAAGATATACATTCTACATCGCTTTGATTTGAAGCTAAATCATGTGTTTTGCATGGAATTGATGCTAACTCGTTCGTCTCCACTGCATTTGAAGCTATTTTAGTTATATCGCAAGTATCTGATGCTCAATCATGTGTTTCGCTTGGATATGAAGCTAATCCTTCTACATCGCATTGATTTGAAGCTAAATCATGTGTTTTGCATGGATTTGCTGCTAACTCGTTTGTTTCCCCTGCATTTGATGCTATATCAGTTATATCGCAAGTATCTGAAGCTAAATCATTTCTTTCGCATGGATATGAAGCTCAACATACTAGATCGCAATTGATTTGATGCTAAATCATGTGTTTTGCATGGATTTTATGCTAACTCGTTTGTTTACCCTGCATTTGAAGCTATTTCAGTTATATCGCAAGTATCTGATGCTAAATCATTTGTTTCGCATGGATTTGAAGCTAACTCGTTTACTTCGTCTGCATTTGAAGCTATATCACTTATATCGCAAGTGTTTGAAGCTAACTCGTTTGTTTCCCTGCACTTGAAGCTATAGCACTTATATCGCAAGTATCTGAAGCTAAATCATTTGTGTCTCATGGATTTGAACCTAAACCATCTACATAGCATTGATTTGCAGCTAAATCATGTGTTTTGAATGGAATTTATGCTAACTCGTTTGTTTCGTCTGCATTTGAAGATATTTCAGTTATATCGCAAGTATCTGATGCTAAATCATGTGTTTCGCTTGGATTTGGAGCTAAACCTTTTTCATCGCATTGATTTGCAGCTAAATCATGTGTTTTTCATGGATTTGATGCTAACTCGTTTGTTTCCCCTGCATTCGAAGCTATTTCGGTTATATCGCAAGTATCTGATTCTAAATCATTTGTCTCGCATGGATTTGAAGCTAAACCTTCTACATCGCATTGATTTGAAGCTAAATCATGTGTTGCGCTTGGATTTGAATCTATACCTTCTACATCGCATTGATTTGAAGCTAAATCATGTGTTTCGTTTGGATTTGAAGATATACCTTCTACATCGCTTTGATTTGAAGCTAAATCATGTGTTTTGCATGGAATTGATGCTAACTCGTTTGTTTCCCCTGCATTTGAAGCTATTTCAGTTATATCGCAAGTATCTGATGCTAAATCATATGTTTCGCATGGATTTGAAGCTAAACCTTCTACATCGCATTGATTTGCAGCTAAATCATGTGTTTCGCATGGATTTGAAGCTAACTCGTTTGTTTCCCCTGCATTTGAAGCTATTTCGGTTATATCGCAAGTATCTGATGCTAAATCATTTGTCTCGCATGGATTTGATGCTAAACCTTCTACATCGCATTGATTTGAAGCTAAATCATGTGTTGCGCTTGGATTTTAATCTATACCTTCTACATCGCATTGATTTGAAGCTAAATCATTTGTTTCGCATGGATTTGAAGCTAAGAATTCTACTTCGTATCGATTTGAAGTTAAATGATATGTATCGCATGGATTTTGAAGCTTCCCCGTTTGATTCGTCTGCATTTCCTGCTATATCACTTATATCCCAAGTGTTTGTAGGTAAATCATTTGTTTCGCATGGATTTGAGGCTAATCCTTCTACATCGCATTGATTTGAAGCTAAATCATGTGTTGCGCTTGGATTTGAATCTATAAGTTCTACATCGCATTGATTTGAAGCTAAATCATGTGTTTCGTTTGGATTTCAAGCTAACTCGTTTGTTTCGCATGCTGTTGAAGCTATATCACTTATATCGCTAGTATCTCAAGCTAAAACATTTGTGTCTCATGGATTTGAAGAGAAACCTACTACTTCGAATTGATTTGAAGCTAAATCATGTGTTTCGCATGGATTTGAAGCTAACTCGTTTGTTTCGCATGCTGTTGAAGCTATATCACATATAACCCAAGAGTTTGAAGCTCAATCATTTGCTTCGCATGGATTTGAAGCTAATCCTGCTACATCGCATTGATTTGAAGCTAACTCGTTCGTTTCGTCTGCATTTGAAGCTATATCACATGTATCCCAAGTGTTTGAAGCTAAATCATTTGTTTCGCATGGATTTGAAGCTAAACCTTCTACATCGCATTGATTTAAAGCTAAATCATGTGTTTCGCTTGGATTGGAAGCTAACTCGTTTATTTCATCTGCATTTGCAGCTGTATCACTTATA
The DNA here is from genome assembly GCF_051020955.1 of Megalopta genalis. Classification (NCBI taxonomy): domain Eukaryota; kingdom Metazoa; phylum Arthropoda; class Insecta; order Hymenoptera; family Halictidae; genus Megalopta; species Megalopta genalis. The sequence goes on along the minus strand of NW_027476226.1, from coordinate 304,437 downwards.
TCGCAAGTATCTGAAGCTAAATCGTTTGTGTCACAAGGATTTGAAGCTAATCCTTCTACATAGCATTGATTTGAAGCTTAATCATGTGTTTCGCATGGATTTGAAGCTATACCTTCTACATCGCATTGATTTGAAGCTAAATCATGTGTTTCGTTTGGATTTGAAGCTAAACCTTCTACATCGCATTGATTTGCAGCTAAATCATGTGTTTCGCATGGATTTGGAGCTAACTCGTTTATTTCCCCTGCATTTGAAGCTATATCAGTTATGTCGCAAGTATCTGATGCTAAATCATTTGTTTCGCATGGATTTGAAGCTAAACCTTCTACTTAGCATTGATTTGCAGCTAAATCATGCGTTTCGCATGGATTTGAAGCTAACTCGTTTGTTTCCCCTGCATTTGAAGCTATATCAGTTATATCGCAAGTATCTGATGCTAAATCATTTGCTTCGCATGGATTTGAAGCTAAACCTTCTACATCGCATTGATTTTCATCTAAATCATGTGTTTCGCATGGATTTGAAGCTAACCCGTTTGTTTCCCCTGCATTTGAATCTATATCAGTTATATCGCAAGTATCTGATGCTAAATCATTAGTTTCGCATGGATTTGAAGCTAAACCTTCTACATCGCATTGATTCGCATCTAAATCATGTGTTTCGCATGGATTTGAAGCTAACTCGTTCGTTTCGCCTGCATTTGAAGCTATATCACTTATATCGCAAGTGTTTGAAGCTAAATCATTTGTTTCGCATGGATTTGAAGCTAAACCTTCTACATCGCATTGATTTGAAGCTAAATCATTTGTTTCGCATGGATTTGAAGCTATACCTTCTACATCGCATTGATTTGCAGCTAAATCATGTGTTTCGCATGGATTTGAAGCTATCTCGTTTGTTTCGCATGCATTTGAAGCTATATCACATATATCCCAAGTGTTTGAAGCTCAATCATTTGCTTCGCTTGGATTTGAAGCTAATCCTTCTACTTCGCATTGATTTGGTGCTAAATCGTGTGTATCGCATGGATTTTAAAGCTAACTCGATTGATTCGTCTGCATTTGAAGCTATATCACTTGTATCGCAAGTATTTCATGAAAAATCTTTTGTTTCGCATGGATTTGAAGCTAAGCCTTCTACTCCGCATTTATTTGCTGCTAAATCATGTGTTTCGCATGGATTTGAAGCTAACTCGTTTACTTCGTCTGCATTTGAAGCTATATCACTTATATCGCAAGTGTTTGAAGCTAACTCGATTGTTTCCCTGCACTTGAAGCTATAGCACTTATATCGCAAGTATCTGAAGATAAATCATTTGTGTCTCATGGATTTGAACCTAAACCATCTACATAGCATTGATTTGCAGCTAAATCATGTGTTTTGAATGGAATTTATGCTAACTCGTTTGTTTCGTCTGCATTTGAAGATATTTCAGTTATATCGCAAGTATCTGATGCTAAATCATGTGTTTCGCTTGGATTTGGAGCTAAACCTTTTTCATCGCATTGATTTGCAGCTAAATCATGTGTTTTTCATGGATTTGATGCTAACTCGTTTGTTTCCCCTGCATTCGAAGCTATTTCGGTTATATCGCAAGTATCTGATTCTAAATCATTTGTCTCGCATGGATTTGAAGCTAAACCTTCTACATCGCATTGATTTGAAGCTAAATCATGTGTTGCGCTTGGATTTGAATCTATACCTTCTACATCGCATTGATTTGAAGCTAAATCATGTGTTTCGTTTGGATTTGAAGATATACCTTGTACATCGCTTTGATTTGCAGCTAAATCATGTGTTTTGAATGGAATTTATGCTAACTCGTTTGTTTCGTCTGCATTTGAAGATATTTCAGTTATATCGCAAGTATCTGATGCTAAATCATGTGTTTCGCTTGGATTTGGAGCTAAACCTTTTTCATCGCATTGATTTGCAGCTAAATCATGTGTTTTTCATGGATTTGATGCTAACTCGTTTGTTTCCCCTGCATTCGAAGCTATTTCGGTTATATCGCAAGTATCTGATTCTAAATCATTTGTCTCGCATGGATTTGAAGCTAAACCTTCTACATCGCATTGATTTGAAGCTAAATCATGTGTTGCGCTTGGATTTGAATCTATACCTTCTACATCGCATTGATTTGAAGCTAAATCATGTGTTTCGTTTGGATTTGAAGATATACCTTGTACATCGCTTTGATTTGAAGCTAAATCATGTGTTTTGCATGGAATTGATGATAACTCGTTTGTTTCCCCTGCATTTGAAGCTATTTCAGTTATATCGCAAGTATCTGATGCTAAATCATATGTTTCGCATGGATTTGAAGCTAAACCTTCTACATCGCATTGATTTGCAGCTAAATCATGTGTTTCGCATGGATTTGAAGCTAACTCGTTTGTTTCCCCTGCATTTGAAGCTATTTCGGTTATATCGCAAGTATCTGATGCTAAATCATTTGTCTCGCATGGATTTGATGCTAAACCTTCTACATCGCATTGATTTGAAGCTAAATCATGTGTTGCGCTTGGATTTTAATCTATACCTTCTACATCGCATTGATTTGAAGCTAAATCATTTGTTTCGCATGGATTTGAAGCTAAGAATTCTACTTCGTATCGATTTGAAGTTAAATGATATGTATCGCATGGATTTTGAAGCTTCCCCGTTTGATTCGTCTGCATTTCCTGCTATATCACTTATATCCCAAGTGTTTGTAGGTAAATCATTTGTTTCGCATGGATTTGAGGCTAATCCTTCTACATCGCATTGATTTGAAGCTAAATCATGTGTTGCGCTTGGATTTGAATCTATAAGTTCTACATCGCATTGATTTGAAGCTAAATCATGTGTTTCGTTTGGATTTCAAGCTAACTCGTTTGTTTCGCATGCTGTTGAAGCTATATCACTTATATCGCTAGTATCTGAAGCTAAAACATTTGTGTCTCATGGATTTGAAGAGAAACCTTCTACTTCGAATTGATTTGAAGCTAAATCATGTGTTTCGCATGGATTTGAAGCTAACTCGTTTGTTTCGCATGCTGTTGAAGCTATATCACATATAACCCAAGAGTTTGAAGCTCAATCATTTGCTTCGCATGGATTTGAAGCTAATCCTGCTACATCGCATTGATTTGAAGCTAATTCGTTTGTTTCGTCTGCATTTGAAGCTATATCACATGTATCCCAAGTGTTTGAAGCTAAATCATTTGTTTCGCATGGATTTGAAGCTAAACCTTCTACATCGCATTGATTTAAAGCTAAATCATGTGTTTCGCTTGGATTGGAAGCTAACTCGTTTATTTCATCTGCATTTGCAGCTGTATCACTTATATCGCAAGTATCTGAAGCTAAATCGTTTGTGTCACAAGGATTTGAAGCTAATCCTTCTACATAGCATTGATTTGAAGCTTAATCATGTGTTTCGCATGGATTTGAAGCTATACCTTCTACATCGCATTGATTTGAAGCTAAATCATGTGTTTCGTTTCGATTTGAAGCTAAACCTTCTACATCGCATTGATTTGCAGCTAAATCATGTGTTTCGCATGGATTTGGAGCTAACTCGTTTATTTCGTCTGCATTTGTAGCTGTATAACTTATATCGCAAGTATCTGAAGCTAAATCATTTGTGTCTCATCGATTTGAAGCTAAACCTTCTACATAGCATTGATTTGCAGCTAAATCATGTGTTTCGCTTGGATATGAAGCTAACTCGTTTGTTTCAGTCTGCATTTGAAGCTATATCACATATCCCAAGTGTTTGAAGCTAAATCATTTGTTTCGCATGGATTTGAAACTAAACCTTCTACATCGCATTGATTTGAAGCTAAATTATGTGATTCGCTTGGATTGGAAGCTAACTCGTTGGTTTCGTCTGCATTTGAAGCTATATCGCTTATATCCCAAGTGTTTGAAGCTAAATCATTTGTTTCGCATGGATTTGAAGCTAAACCTTCTACATCGCATTGATTTAAAGCTAAATCATGTGTTTCGCTTGGATTGGAAGCTAACTCGTTTATTTCATCTGTATTTGCAGCTGTATCACTTATATCGCAAGTATCTGAAGCTAAATCGTTTGTGTCACAAGGATTTGAAGCTAATCCTTCTACATAGCATTGATTTGAAGCTTAATCATGTGTTTCGCATGGATTTGAAGCTAACTCGTTAGTTTCGTCTACATTTGAAGCTGTATCACTTATATCCCAAGTGTTTGAAGCTAAATCATTTGTTTCGCATGGATTTGAAACTAAACCTTCTACATCGCATTGATTTGAAGCTAAATTATGTGATTCGCTTGGATTAGAAGCTAACTAGTTGGTTTCGTCTGCATTTGAAGCTATATCGCTTATATCCCAAGTGTTTGAAGCTAAATCATTTGTTTCGCATGGATTTGAAGCTAAACCTTCTACATCGCATTGATTTAAAGCTAAATCATGT